>NC_134908.1:20146003-20168503 GCF_041734735.1 Babylonia areolata
GGATGAATGAATGAATGAATGGATGGATGGATGAATGAATGGATGAATGAATGAATGGATGAATGAATGAATGAATGGATGAATGAATGAATCTTTATTTTCCACCGGTGAAGATATTAGCACTTTGGCCGACTTACACATCTGCCGTTGTTCTAAGAGACACACAAACATGTACGCATATAAATGTAGTTATACTTAATACTTAATACATGTATAATGTACGAGTGTAACACAGCGTCAAACTGAGAGACACAACATCGCTCACATCTGTACGGAACGGAAGCGAGTAACACACACACGCACACACACACACACTAACACACACACACACACACACACACACACACACACACACACACACACACACACACACACACACACCAAGGGAAAAACAACACCAAAACCCTAGCATGAATGCTACACATGAACGATTCAAGTGAAATTAACACAGAAAAGTAATGATAAAATTTTACTCAAATAAGGCGACGGGTTATAGGGATATGGACAGATAGACACATTATTTGTATTTGTATTTCTTTTTATCACAACAGATTTCTCTGTGTGAAATTCGGGCTGCTATCCCCAGGGAGAGCACGTCGCTACACTACAGCGCCACCCATTTTTAAAAAGTTTTTTCCTGCGTGCAGTTTTGTTTGTTTTTCCTATCGAAGTGGATTTTTCTACAGAATTTTGCCAGGAACAATTCTTTTGTTGCCGTGGGTTCTTTTACGTGCGCTAAATGCATGCTGCACACGGGACCTCGGTTTATCGTCTCATCCGAATGACTAGCGTCCAGACCACCACTCAAGGTCTAGTGGAGGGGGAGAAAATATCGGCGGCTGAGCCGTGATTCGAACCTGCGCGCTCAGATTCTCTCGTTTCCTAGGCGGACGCGTTACCTCTAGGCCATCACTCCACATATGTGAAAGACAGAGAGAGGGAGAGACAGAGGGGAGAGAGAGACAGAGACAGAGACAGACAGAGAGAGGGGGATGTTACCTGTGCGTGTCGCTCTCTGTCTCCGCAGCGCCCCCTATATGGGTGAAGCCTCTCCAGTCCCAGACAGTGATCCAGGGGCTGACAGCTGTGTTTCACTGCGACACGAGGTCCATGTCCCACGAGAGGGATCCTGATCAGCCCGAGTGGTTCAAGAACGGTGTGTCCATGAAGAGAGGTTATGGTGAGTGTTTGTGTCTGTGTCTGTGTGTCTGTCTGTGTGTCTGTCTCTCTCTCTCAACAACCCGAGTGGTTCAAGAACGGCGTGTCCATGAAGAGAGGTTATGGTGAGTGTTTGTCTCTCTGCCTGTGTGTCTGTCTGTGTGTCTGTGTGTCTGTCTCTCTCTCAACAACCTGAGTGGTTCAAGAACGGTGTGTCTATGAAGAGAGGTTATGGTGAGTGTTTGTGTCTCTGCCTGTGTGTCTGTCTGTGTGTCTGTCTGTCTGTCTCTCTCTCAACAACCTGAGTGGTTCAAGAACGGCGTGTCCATGAAGAGAGGTTATGGTGAGTGTTTGTCTCTCTGCCTGTGTGTCTGTCTGTGTGTCTGTCTGTCTCTCTCTCTCTCAACAACCCGAGTGGTTCAAGAACGGCGTGTCCATGAAGAGAGGTTATGGTGAGTGTTTGTCTCTCTGCCTGTGTGTCTGTCTGTGTGTCTGTCTGTCTCTCTCTCTCTCAACAACCTGAGTGGTTCAAGAACGGCGTGTCCATGAAGAGAGGTTATGGTGAGTGTTTGTCTCTCTGCCTGTGTGTCTGTCTGTGTGTCTGTCTGTCTGTCTCTCTCTCAACAACCCGAGTGGTTCAAGAACGGTGTGTCCATGAAGAGAGGTTATGGTGAGTGTTTGTCTCTCTGCCTGTGTGTCTGTCTGTGTGTCTGTCTGTCTCTCTCTCTCTCAACAACCCGAGTGGTTCAAGAACGGCGTGTCTATGAAGAGAGGTTATGGTGAGTGTTTGTGTCTGTGTCTGTGTGTCTGTCTGTGTGTCTGTCTCTCTCTCTCAACAACCCGAGTGGTTCAAGAACGGTGTGTCCATGAAGAGAGGTTATGGTGAGTGTTTGTCTCTCTGCCTGTGTGTCTGTCTGTGTGTCTGTCTGTCTCTCTCTCTCTCAACAACCTGAGTGGTTCAAGAACGGTGTGTCCATGAAGAGAGGTTATGGTGAGTGTTTGTCTCTCTGCCTGTGTGTCTGTCTGTGTGTCTGTCTGTCTGTCTCTCTCTCAACAACCCGAGTGGTTCAAGAACGGTGTGTCTATGAAGAGAGGTTATGGTGAGTGTTTGTCTCTCTGCCTGTGTGTCTGTCTGTGTGTCTGTCTGTCTGTCTCTCTCTCAACAACCTGAGTGGTTCAAGAACGGTGTGTCTATGAAGAGAGGTTATGGTGAGTGTTTGTCTCTGTTTGTGTGTCTGTCTGTGTGTCTGTCTCTCTCTCTCAACAACCCGAGTGGTTCAAGAACGGCGTGTCCATGAAGAGAGGTTATGGTGAGTGTTTGTCTCTCTGCCTGTGTGTCTGTCTGTGTGTCTGTCTCTCTCTCTCAACAACCCGAGTGGTTCAAGAACGGTGTGTCCATGAAGAGAGGTTATGGTGAGTGTTTGTCTCTGTCTGTGTCTGTGTCTGTGTCTGTCTCTCTGTCTTTCTGTCACACACACACACACACACACACACACACACACACACACACACACACACACACACACACACACACTAGTCTCTCTCTCTAGTCTCTCTCTCTAGTCTCTCTCTACTATCTCACTCTCTCTCTAGTCTCTCTCTCGTCTCTCTCTCTCACTCTCTCCCTCTATCACACACATACACACGCACGCACGTACACACACAGGCACATACACACACGCACACTCTCTCTCTTTCTCTCTCTCTCTCTCTCTCTCTCCCTCTCTCTCTCTCACTGATCAGCCCGAATGGTTCAAGAACGGTGTGTCTATGAAGAGAGGTTATGGTGAGTGTTTGTCTGTGTATGTCTTTCTCTCTACTCTCTATCTCACTCTCTCTCTAGTCTCTCTCTCTCTCACTCTCTCCCTCTATCACACACATACACACGCACGCACGTACACACACAGGCACATACACACACGCACACACTCTCTCTCTCTCTCTCTCTCTCACTGATCAGCCCGAATGGTTCAAGAACGGTGTGTCCATGAAGAGAGGTTATGGTGAGTGTTTGTCTCTATTTCTGTGTGTGTGTGTGTGTGTGTATCTCTCTGTCTCTCTCTCTGTGTCTCTCTGTCTCTGTCTCTGTCTCTCTCTGTCTCTCTCTCTGTCTCTCTCTGTCTCTCTCTCTCTCTCTGTCTCTCTCTGTCTCTCTCTCTGTCTCTCTCTGTCTCTGTCTCTCTCTCTCTCTCTGTCTCTCTCTGTCTCTCTCTCTGTCTCTCTCTGTCTCTGTCTCTCTCTCTCTCTCTGTCTCTCTCTGTCTCTGTCTCTGTCTCTCTCTCTGTCTCTCTCTGTCTCTCTCTCTGTCTCTCTCTGTCTCTCTCTCTCTCTCTGTCTCTCTCTCTCACTGAACAGCCCGAGTGGTTCAAGAAGACACTATACTATACTATACTATACTATACTATACTATACTATACTATACTATACTATACGATACGATACGATACTCTACTTTCCCATAGACCCCACGAAGCATCGGTTCAGCAACAACAGAACCATGACGAACAACACAACACTACACTACACTATACTACACTACACTATACTACACTATACTATACTTCCACAGACCCCATGAAGCTTCGGTTCAGCAACAACAGAACTATACTATACTATACTATACTATACTATACTATACTATACTACTTTCCCACAGACCCCACGAAGCATCGGTTCAGCAACAGCAACAGAACTCTACTCTACTCTACTCTACTCTGCTCTGCTCTGCTCTACTATACTATACTATACTATACTATACTATACTATACTATACTATCCCACAGACCCCACGAAGCATCGATACAGCAACAGAACTCTACTCTACTCTACTCTACTCTACTCTACTATTACTTTACTTTCCCACAGACCCCACGGAGCATCAGTTCAGCAACAGCAACAGAACTGTACTATACTCTACTCTACTCTACTATACTATACTATACTATACTTTCCCACAGACCCCACGAAGCATCGGTACAGCAACAGAACTCTACTCTACTCTACTCTACTCTGTTCTACTCTACTCTACTCTACTCTACTCTACTATACTTTCCCACAGACCCTACGAAGCATCAGTTCAGCAACAGCAGCAGAACTCTACTCTACTCTACTATACTATACTATACTATACTATACTATACTATACTATACTTTCCCACAGACCCCACGAAGCATCAGTTCAGCAACAGCAACAGAACTCTGCTCTACTCTACTCTACTCTACTCTACTATACTATACTATGCTATACTATCCCACAGACCCCACGAAGCACCGGTTCAGCAACAGAACTCTACTCTACTCTACTCTACTCTACTATACTATACTATTACTTTACTTTCCCACAGACCCCACGAAGCATCAGTTCAACAGCAGCAGAACTCTACTCTACTCTACTCTACTCTACTCTACTATACTATACTATACTTTCCCACAGACCCCACGAAGCATCAGTTCAGCAACAGCAACAGAACTCTACTCTACTCTATTCTACTCTACTATACTATACTATACTATACTTTCCCACAGACCCCACGAAGCATCGGTACAGCAACAGAACTCTACTCTACTCTACTCTACTCTACTATACTATTACTTTACTTTCCCACAGACCCCACGAAGCATCAGTTCAGCAACAGCAGCAGAACTCTACTCTACTCTACTCTACTCTACTCTACTATACTATACTATACTATCCCACAGACCCCACGAAGCATCAGTTCAGCAACAGCAGCAGAACTCTACTCTACTCTACTCTACTCTACTCTACTATTACTTTACTTTCCCACAGACCCCACGAAGCATCAGTTCAGCAACAGCAGCAGAACTCTACTCTACTCTACTCTACTCTACTCTACTCTACTATACTATACTCTACTATACTATACTATCCCACAGACCCCACGAAGCACCGGTTCAGCAACAGCAACAGAACCATGGAGGTCATGAACCTGGACAAGGAGAAGGACATAGCCTGCTACCAGTGTGTCGTCAAGAACAGCGTGGGGGAGACCTTCGGGGATGGCTGTCTGAACGTCATCTGTGAGTTCTGTTGTGTCCTGTCTTGTCTTGTCTGTTTGGACGTCATCTGTGAGTTCTGTCTTGTCTTGTCTTGTCTATTTGGACGTCATCTGTGAGTTCTGTTGTGTCTTGTCTTGTCTTGTCTGTTTGAACGTCATCTGTGAGTTCTGTTTTGTCTTGTCTTGTCTATTTGGACGTCATCTGTGAGTTCTGTTTTGTCTTGTCTATTTGGACGTCATCTGTGAGTTCTGTCTTGTCTTGTCTATTTGGACGTCATCTGTGAGTTCTGTTTTGTCTTGTCTTGTCTTGTCTATTTGGACGTCATCTGTGAGTTCTGTTTTGTCTTGTCTTGTCTTGTCTGTTTGGACGTCATCTGTGAGTTCTGTTTTGTCTTGTCTTGTCTATTTGGACGTCATCTGTGAGTTCTGTTTTGTCTTGTCTTGTCTGTTTGGACGTCATCTGTGAGTTCTGTTGTGTCTTGTCTTGTCTGTTTGGACGTCATCTGTGAGTTCTGTTGTGTCATGTCTTGTCTTGTCTTGTCAGTTTGGACGTAATCTGTGAGTTCTGTCTTGTCTTGTCTGTTTGGACGTCATCTGTGAGTTCTGTTGTGTCTTGTCTTGTCTGTTTGGACGTCATCTGTGAGTTCTGTCGTGTCTTGTCTTGTCTTGTCTGTTTGGGCGTCAACTTTGAGTTCTGTTGTGTCTTGTCTTGTCTTGTCTTGTTTTGTTTTGTTTGTCTGTTTTGTCGTCATCTGTTGAGTTTTGTGTGTTTTGTTGTTTGTTTGTCTGAATTTCGTCTGTACGTTCTGTTTGTCGTGACCTGTCTTGTCTTGTCTTGTCTTGTCTTGTTTGGACGTCTGTCTGTGTATGTTTGTATGAACGTCATCTGACTTCTGTGTTATCTGACCGTCATCTCTTGAGTTCTGTCTTGTCTTGTCTTGTCTGGTTTGGACGTCATCTGTGAGTTCTGTCTGTATATGTTTGACTGACCGTCATCTCTTGAGTTCTGTCGTGTCCTGTCTTGTCTTGTCTTGTCTTGTCTGTTTTGACGTCAACTTTGAGTTCTGTTGTGTCTTGTCTTGTCTTGTCTTGTCTGTTTTGACGTCGGTATGAACATCTGTGAGTTGTGTCATGTCTGTCAGTCTGTCTGACCGTCATCTATGAGTTCTATCGTGTCATGTCTTGTCTGTTTGGACGTCAGCTTTGAGTTCTGTTGTGTCATGTCTTGTCTTGTCTTGTCAGTTTGGACGTAATCTGTGAGTTCTGTCTTGCCTTGTCTGTTTGGACGTCATCTGTGAGTTCTGTCTTGTCTTGTCTTGTCTGTTTGGACGTCATGTGTGAGGTCTGTGTTGCCTTGTCTTGTCTTGTCTGTTTGGACGTCAACTTTGAGTTCTGTTGTGTCTTGTCTTGTCTTGTCTTGTCTTGTTTTGGTTTGGTTTGTTTGTCTGTTTTGTAGTCATCTGTTGAGTTTTGTTGTTTGTTTTGTCTGAACTTCGTCTGTACGTTCTGTTTGTCGTGACCTGTCTTGTCTTGTCTTGTCTTGTCTTGTTTGGACGTCTGTCTGTGTATGTTTGTATGAACGTCATCTGACTTCTGTGTTATCTGACCGTCATCTCTTGAGTTCTGTCTTGTCTTGTCTTGTCTGGTTTGGACGTCATCTGTGAGTTCTGTCTGTATATGTTTGACTGACCGTCATCTCTTGAGTTCTGTCGTGTCTTGTCTTGTCTTGTCTGTTTTGACGTCAACTTTGAGTTCTGTTGTGTCTTGTCTTGTCTTGTCTTGTCTGTTTTGACGTCGGTATGAACATCTGTGAGTTGTGTCATGTCTGTCAGTCTGTCTGACCGTCATCTATGAGTTCTGTCGTGTCTTGTCTTGTCTGTTTGGACGTCAACTTTGAGTTATGTTGTGTCTTGTCTTGTCTTGTCTTGTTTTGTTTTGTTTGTCTGTTTTGTCGTGATCTGTTGAGTTTTGTGTGTTTTGTTGTTTGTTTTTCTGAATTTCATCTGTACGGTCTGTTTGTCATGACCTGTCTTGTCTTGTCTTGTCTTGTTTGGACGTCATCTGTGAGTTCTGTCTGTCTGTGTATGTTTGTATGAACGTCATCTGACTTCTGTGTTGTCTGACCGTCATCTCTTGAGTTTTGTCTTGTCTTGTCTTGTCTTGCCTTGTCTTGTCTTGTCGTGTCTTGCCTTGTCTTGTCGTGTCGTGTCGTGTCGTGCCTTGCCTTGCCTTGCCTTGCCTTGCCTTGTCTTGCCTTGTCTGTTTTGAGTCTGCATAAACATCTGTGAGTTCTGTAGTATCTGTCTGTCTGTCTATCTGAACGTCATCTGTGAGTTCTGTGTGATTGTATATGTTTGTATGAACGTCTGCCTGTCTGTGTGGACGTCATCTGTGTGTCTTGTCTGTCTGTCTGTCTGTGTGGACGTCATCTGTCTGTCTGTCTGTGTGAACGACATCTGTGTGTCTTGTCTGTCTGTCTGTGTGGACGTCATCTGTGTGTCTTGTCTGTCTGTCTGTGTGGACGTCATCTGTCTGTCTGTCTGTCTGTCTGTCTGAACGTCAGTACATCAACAACAAAAACCTGGAAAAAAAAACAACTGAAACCGTTCCAGTGCCTATCGAGATCCTGACGCAGCCCTCCCCCAGGCAGGTCGTCTCCAAGGGAGACCTCGTCAACCTGACCGTCGTGGCCACCACGGATCCTCTCTTGACCCTCAACTACGAGTGGCTCTTCAAGGGACAGAACTACTCCCAGAAGCAGTCGCCTCCCTTCGTGACCTACAACATGGAGAGCAAGCTCGCTTACATCAACACCAGGTAGAAAAGAAAACAAAAAAAGAAAAAAAAGCAAATATGCGAGAGTGTGAAAAGCCTGCTGTGTGTTAGAATATGAGTATCATTTTAGTATGCAAAACCTGAGATGTATTTGAAGATGTGTGTTAATTATTTAACTCACTCAGTACGGCCAGTCCTCTCTTCTCCTCTACACAGACCACTCGGATGTCTAGTGGGTGTCTGAATGACCCAACCTTTAGCTTCCGTCGTCAGAACTGTGGTATTCTTTGTCAACATTCACCTCTTCAGTATAAGAGCCTTCCGCTTGCAATATTTTGATGATGGTAATTGGGGTGAAACGCTGTTAACGTCGATTCTTTCGCCGTTCGTATGGAGAGAGTTGAGAGATATAAAGTCATCAGTATCATCATGCAACTCCCCACGTTCACTCGTATGTGCACGAGCGGGCTTTTACGTATATGGCCGTTTTTTACCCCGCCATGTAGGCAGCCACATTCCGCTTCCGGGGGTGTGCATGCTGGGTATGTTTCTTTTTTCCATAACCCACCGAACGCTGACATGGATTGCAGGATCTTAGACGTACGTATTGAATGTGCTTGTGGTATACACACGAAGGGAGTTCAGGCACTAGGCAGGTCTGCACGTATGTTGACCTGGGAGATCTGGAAAAAAAAAATCTCCACCCTTTACCCACCAGGCGCCGTTACGGAGATTCGAACCGGGGACCCTCAGGTTGAAAGTCGAACGCTTGAACCACTCGGCTATTGCGCCCGACACATTCTGATTCTGGTTCTGGTTCTGGTTCTCATTCTGGTTCTGGTTCTGATTCTCATTCTGGTTCTGGTTCTGGTTGTGGTTCCAGCACCTTGAAGGACGATCAGATGGCGAACATCTCCGGGGTCTACCGACGCAGGATCTTCCACGCCTTCCAGGAGGTCTTTGTGGACGTGGAGGTGGTGCTGGCTTCGGAGGGTGAGTGGGCGGTTGTGTGTGTGTGTGTGTGTGTGTGTGTGTATGAGGCGTTTCGGGGTGGGGGTTGTGGTGGTGGTGCTGGCTTCGGAGGGTAAGTTGGTTGGTGGGTGGGTGTTGTGTGGTAGGTGTGTGTGTGTGTGTGTGTGGAGGGGGAGGGGTTGTGGTGGTGGGTGTGTTTGTGTGGGTGGTATTGTTGGCTTCGGAGGGTGTGTGGGTTGTGGTGGGTGTGTTTGTGTGGGTGGGGGCGTTCGGTGTGTGTGGGGGGGGGGATAGTGGTAATGGGTGGGTTTGAGTGGGTGTAGGGGTGGGTTGTATGGGGATGCGTGGTTGTGTGATGGGTGTGTTTGTGTGGGTGGGGGTTGTGGTGGTGTGGTGGTGGTGTTTCCTTCGGAGGGTGTGTTTGTGGGTGGTGGGGTGGGTGTGGGCTTTGGATGGGCTGGGGGGTGGGGGTTGTGTGGGTGGAGGTAGGGGTCATTGATTGTGTTGACCACCTTTTGACTAACTGGAATATCAGTGGATGTATTGACGGAACTAACCAGCTGGTGACTAATAATTGACCTCTGTATTGACGGAACTAACCAGCTGGTGACTAATAATTGACCAATGTATTGACGGAACTAATCAGCTGGTGACTAATAATTGACCAATGTATTGACGGAACTAACCAGCTGGTGACTAATAATTGACCAATGTATTGACGGAACTAACCTGCTGGTGACTAATAATTGACCTCTGTATTGACGGAACTAACCAGCCGGTGACTAATAATTGACCAATGTATTGACGGAACTAACCCACTGGTGACAAATAATTGACCAATGTATTGACGGAACTAACCAGCCGGTGACTAATAATTGACCAGTGTATTGACGGAACTGACCAGCCGGTGACTAATAATTGACCAGTGTATTGACGGAACTAATCAGCTGGTGACTAATAATTGACCAATGTATTGACGGAACTAACCAGCTGGTGACTAATAATTGACCAATGTATTGACGGAACTAATCAGCTGGTGACTAATAATTGACCTCTGTATTGACGGAACTAACCTGCTGGTGACTAATAATTGACCAATGTATTGACGGAACTGACCAGCCAGTGACTAATAATTGACCAATGTATTGACGGAACTTACCAGCTGGTGACTAATAATTGACCAATGTATTGACGGAACTAACCAGCTGGTGACTAATAATTGACCAATGTATTGACGGAACTTACCAGCTGGTGACTAATAATTGACCAATGTATTGACGGAACTAACCACTGGTGACAAATAATTGACCAATGTATTGACGGAACTAACCAGCCGGTGACTAATAATTGACCATGTATTGACGGAACTAACCAGCGGTGACAAATAATTGACCAATGTATTGACGGAACTAACCAGCCGGTGACTAATAATTGACCAATGTATTGACGGAACTAACCGCCGGTGACTAATAATTGACCAATGTATTGACGGAACCTAACCAGCTGGTGACTAATAATTGACCAATGTATTGACGGAACTAACCAGCTGGTGACTAATAATTGACCAATGTATTGACGGAACTAACCAGCTGGTGACTAATAATTGACCAATGTATTGACGGAACTAACCAGCTGGTGACTAATAATTGACCAATGTATTGACGGAACTAACCAGCTGGTGACTAATAATTGACCAATGTATTGACGGAACTTACCAGCTGGTGACTAATAATTGACCAATGTATTGACGGAACTAACCATGTGGTGACTAATAATAGACCTGTGTATTGACGGAACTAACCATGTGGTGACTAATAATAGACCTGTGTATTGACGGAACTAACCATGTGGTGACTAATAATAGACCTGTGTATTGACGGAACTAACCAGCTGGTGACTAATAATAGACCAATGTATTGACGGAACTAACCAGCTGGTGACTAATAATTGACCAATGTATTGACGGAACTAACCAGCTGGTGACTAATAATTGACCAGTGTATTGACGGAACTAACCAGCTGGTGACTAATAATTGACCAATGTATTGACGGAACTAACCAGCTGGTGACTAATAATAGACCAATGTATTGACGGAACTAACCAGCTGGTGACTAATAATAGACCAATGTATTGACGGAACTAATCAGCTGGTGACTAATAATAGACCAATGTATTGACGGAACTAACCAGCTGGCGACTAATAATAGACCAATGTAATGACGGAACTAATCAGCTGGTGACTAATAATAGACCAATGTATTGACGGAACTAACCATGTGGTGACTAATAATTGACCAGTGTATTGACGGAACTAATCAGCTGGTGACTAATAATTGACCAGTGTATTGACGGAACTAATCAGCTGGTGACTAATAATAGACCAATGTATTGACGGAACTAATCAGCTGGTGACTAATAATAGACCTGTGTATTGACGGAACTAACCATGTGGTGACTAATAATAGACCTGTGTATTGACGGAACTAACCAGCTGGTGACTAATAATAGACCTGTGTATTGACGGAACTAACCAGCTGGTGACTAATAATAGACCAATGTATTGACGGAACTAACCAGCTGGTGACTAATAATTGACCAATGTATTGACGGAACTAACCCGCTGGTGACTAATAATTGACCAGTGTATTGACGGAACTAACCAGCTGGTGACTGATAATTGACCAGTGTATTGACGGAACTAACCAGCTGGTGACTAATAATTGACCAGTGTATTGACGGAACTAACCAGCTGGTGACTAATAATTGACCAGTGTATTGACGGAACTAACCATGTGGTGACTAATAATTGACCAGTGTATTGACGGAACTAATCAGCTGGTGACTAATAATAGACCAGTGTATTGACGGAACTAATCAGCTGGTGACTAATAATAGACCAATGTATTGACGGAAGTAATCAGCTGGTGACTAATAATAGACCAATGTATTGACGGAAGTAATCAGCTGGTGACTAATAATTGACCAGTGTATTGACGGAACTAACCAGCTGGTGACTAATAATAGACCAATCAGCGGATGGGTGTACTGACCGCCTGTTAACCAATAACTGAACGATCAACGGATGTATTGATTGTGTTGATCAGTGGGGCCAGCGGTCGCCGGCTTCCCGTACTGGATCATCGGTTTGATCCTCGCTCTGCTCCTCCTGATAATCATCATCATCATCTGCTGCTGCGTCATCTGTCGTCGCAAGATGCAAGAGGGCGACTACCCAGGTGTGTTGTGTGTGGTAGTTATCTCCCTGTCATTGTGTTGTTTTTTTTTTGGGGGGGGGGGGGGGGGGGGGGGGCGGAGGGGTGAGGGGGTGTTCACTGTGATATGAGGATTTAGACACATGTTCATTCATTTTTTTTTTCAGCATCTTTTCACTAAACACTGTGATTCAGACACATATGTATTCATTTTCTTTTTCCAGCATTTATTTATTCACTGCAAGGTGATTTAGACACCTACGCGTTTTTTTTTTTTTTTTTTTTTTTTTTTTTTTTTTTTTAGCATCTATTCACGAAACGAGGATTGAGACACAGGTCTATGCATTCATTCTTTTCAGCATCTGTTCACTATGCACTGTGATTTAGACACGTATGTATTCATTCTTTTCAGCACATATATGCACACTCGTACAATACAAACAAAACAAGAAAAAGAAACCCAGCTAATAGTGGAGTGGTGGAGTCATTGAGTTTGTTTCCGTATTATTCGTATATATATATATATATATATATGTGTGTGTGTGTGTGTGTGTGTGTGTGGTCACAAGATGCAGGAAGGTCGGTGTTTGCGTGTGATGCCCTGTCTGTTCCTCTCTCTTCTTCTTCTTCTTTTTCTCCGCTGTGTGTTTTCCTGCCGTCGATGTCATACAGACATGTCACCTTCTTCTTTCTCGTGCTCTTCCACACACACACGCGCGCGCGCACGCACGCGTACACAGACACAAACACTAACTCTAACACACACACACACACACACACACACACACTAACACACACACACACACACACACATACACACTAACACATACACACACACTAACACACACACACACACACGATGTCAATGCACAGCGTCGCCGTGATGATGTCACAATATACGACTGTCATGATGATGTCACAATGAACAGGTCATGATGATGGTGATACGTCACAGCGTAGTTAGTCATGATGATGTCGCAAGACACTTGGGTAGTCATGATGTTGCCACAGCGTTCCGCGTCATCACGATGATGTCACAGTGCACAGCGTCACCATGACGTCACGGTGCGTCACCACGATGATGTCATAATGTATCACCGCGTCATGATGATGTCACAAGGGGCAGTGATGACATTTGAATGTCGATGTGTGCAGTGGACAAGAAAGAGACGGCAGCAGGGCTAGACCCGGAGAAAGAGGTGAAGGAGGGTGGATTCCCCGACCTGTCCAGGGCGTAAGTCCTTCAATCTCTCTCTCTATGTCTCTGTCTCTGTCTCTCTCTCTCTCTCTCTCTCTCTCTCTCTCTCTCTCCCCCCTTCTGTCTCCCTCTCTCCCTTTTTCTCTCTCCCCTTCTCTCTCTCTCTCTCACTCCCCCCCTCTCTCTCTCCTCTTCTCTCTCTCACTTTCTCTCTCTGTGTCTCTCCTCTCTCTCTCTCTCTCCTTCTCTCTCCCTCTCTCTCTCTCCGCTTTTCTCTTTCCCCTTCTCTCTCTCTCTCACTCCCCCCCTCTCTCTCTCCTCTTCTCTCTCTCTCTCCCCTTCTCTCTCTCTCAGTCCCCCTCTCTGTCTCTCCTCTTCTCTCTCTCTCTCCCCTTCTCTCTCACTTCTCTCTCTCTCTCTCTCTCTCTCTCTCTCTCTCTCTCTGTCCCTCTCTGTCTCTCCTCTCTCTCTCTCTCTCTCTCTCTCTCTCTCTTTCTGTCTCTCCTCTTCTCTCTCTCACTTTCTCTCTCTCCCCTTCTCTCTCTCTCCTCTTCTCTCTCTCACTTTCTCTCTCTCTTTCCCTCTCTCTCTCTCTCTCAGTGCATTGGCGTGCGTGTGTGTGTGTGTGTGCGCGCGCGCGCGCGTGTGTGTGTGTGTATTTCCTGACCTGTTCTGAGCGTTAAATCCTCAACTTTATTTCTCTGTCTCTCAGTCTGTGTGTGTGTGTGAGAGAGAGAGAGAGAGAGAGAGAGAGGGTGTGTGGGGTGGAGATTGAGGATGGGGGGGTTGTGTGTGTATGTATATGCATGAATATACGTGTGTGTGTTTAGCTTCCTGTGTGTCTGTTTGTACGTATCTGTGCATGTGTGTCTGTATTTGTGTATGTGTGTATGTATCTTTGTATGTATCATCTCTCTCTCTCTCTCTCTCTCTCTCTCTCTCTCTCTTTCACACACACACAGACACACACACAATATCTCTCTCATATCTGTCTGTCCATCTATCTGTCTGTATACATATGTACATATCTATATCTGTCTATCTATATCTATAAAATTACATATATATTATTTATGTGTGTCTATGTCTTTGTATCTCTGTATCTTGCTCAGTGTATGGGTTAGCACGTATGTCTCTGTCTGTCAGTGAACATACTACCCACCTACCTACCTACCTACCCCTCTAACTCTCTACCCCCACGAACAGATCCGACCCTTACCAGAAGCCCAAGCCGGGACAGCTGGACATGGACGGCCAATCCATCGGCGACGACGAGTCCTTCGGGTCGGCGGAATACGGCGCGGAGCAGTCGGCCTTCAACGAAGACGGCTCCTTCATCGGAGTCTACAAGGGCAAGGACAACCCTGCCTTCCAGCCCAACCCGAAGACGCCGAAGGAGAAGGAGAAGGAGATCCCCCTTGAGCAGGATATTGACGGATACAACAACGCCCCTCCTACCTACAGCCCTCGCGAACTCTCCAGCAACAACAACTACGGCTACGAGCCTGATGCGGATCGAGGGTACAGCAACCGTGACTACTACCCGCCTGGCCAGGGGATGAACGACTACAATGACCACGGGTTCAAGCCTGCTCGGAACAGCTATGCCAACGACCGGCCTCCCAGGAGCAGCTACGGCAACCAGCCTGCCCCCCGCGCTAGGGAGAACCCTGCCTTCAGCGCTGGGGAGTCTAGCGTTTGAGTGTGTGTTGTTTGTTTGTTGTTTTTTTTTGTTGTTGCTTTTTTTTGTTAGGGGAGGGAGGGTAGGGGTGGGGTGTGTGTGTGGGGAGGGTGGGGTGGGGGTGGGGGTGGGCGGGGGCTGTGGTGTAATGTGGTGGTGGTGGTGCTGTGTGGAGCGTGTTGTTGTGTGTGGGTTTGTAGCGTGTGTTGTTGTCGTTACTGAGGTGTGTTGTGTTGGATTGTGTTGTGTGTTGTGTTGTACTGTACTGTACTGAACTGTGTGCGGTACGGTTTTGTATTGTACTGTACTGTATTGTATTGTACTGTACTGTTTTGTGCTGTACTGCACTCTGTACTGTACTATACTGGGTTGTACTGTGCTGTACTGTACTGTACAGTTTTGTATTGCACTGTACTGTACTATACAGTATTGTGCTGTACTGCAGACTGTACTGTACTATACTGTGCTGTGCTGTACTGTAATGTATTATTTTGTACTGTATTGTACTGTACTGCGCACTGTTGTGTACTGGAATGCAATGCAAGGTAATGTACAGCTCTGTACTTCACTGTAACGCAGTGTAAGGTACTGTACTGTACTGTACTGTACTGTACTACACAACAATACCTGTAGTTTGGTCAACGTCCTTGAGGGTGCGATCCCAACAGACACAGGAAACAGCAATGCTGACCCACAGAACGAAGTCACTGAACTCTTGGATCGCGAGGTTCAGTTATCCCCCTTGGCTGATTGTGGCTTGCGTGGACAGAACGGTTATTTCCCTTTGAGTTTGTGACTTTCCTGGCTTTTGTTATTTAACCCTTTACTTATTTATTATTATTATTATTACTACTACTACTACCCCCTTTTTTTATATATTATAATTATTATTTATTTACTTATTTATGTGCGCTTATCTATTATTTATTCACCTTTTTTTTTCCTCAAGGCCTGACTAAGCGCGTTGGGTTACGCTGCTGGTCAGGCATCTGCTTGGCAGATGTGGTGTAGCGTATATGGATTTGTCCGAACGCAGTGACGCCTCCTTGAGCTACTGAAAGTGAAACTGAAACTGTTTAACTCTGTAGTAACTGAACGAGGCTTGCATCATTTGCCTTTGTTGTGTGGTTTAACTGTGAAGTTATTTGAACGGTGTTTGCACTCTTTGGTTTTTGTCGTTTGATTTAACTGTGTAGTTATTTGGACAGTGTTTGCATCGTTTGATTTAACTGTGTAGTTATTTGGACAGTGTTTGCACCGTTTGATTTAACTGTGTAGTTATTTGGACAGTGTTTGCATCGTTTGATTTAACTGTGTAGTTATTTGGACAGTGTTTGCATCGTTTGATTTAACTGTGTAGTTATTTGAACAGTGTTCGCGTCGTTTCGGATTGTCGTTTGATTTAACCCGCAATGTTCTGGCATCGTTTGCATTATTTCTCTTCCCAAAATAGCCTCCCTTCCCTGCCTCTTCCTTGTCTTCATTTTTTTTCTCTCTCTCTCTCCAGTTTTAGGGTTATGCATGTGTTTGAGTGACTGGTGCGAAAGCGCTTTGATTTGTCTCCGCACAAGATTCAGCGCTGCTGTATAAATAGAATAATAATAATAACTATTATTAATTATTTCTGACGGGAGTGTGAAGTCAGTGTTTAATGTCGCTGTCAGTGTTGTCTTCGGTGTGATGTGAAGAATTTATTTTTGGTTTTTATTTTTATTTTGTGTGTGTGTGCGTGTGTGTGTGTGTGAGGAAGAGTTCTGTCAGATTACACTGAGATGATGAAGGCTGGGGGAAGGGAGGTGAAGGGGGAGGGGGGAGGTGGGAGGTATGTGTGTGGGATGGGAGGGAGGGAGGGTTGCGAGGGGACAGGGTGGGGGGAAGGAGGGTTCTGTCAAGGTGCTGAGAAAAAAATGTTTTGTGTCTCAGATGGAGAATGGCAGGTATTTTGTGTGTGTCTGCGCGTGTGCGCGCGCGTGTGTGTATGTGTAAATAACTAAACACCTGCCGATTACTACACAATATCAACCGAATACGTTGTATATATTATCTGTGTTGTCCTCTCACTTCCTCAGTCCCGTCAGCGGTGTCATCCGAGGTTAGGTCCAAAAATTTTAAAAATATACATATATATTACATACATATATATATATATAGATATAGATATATATACAGAGAGAGAGAGAGACAGACAGACAGACAGACAGATTGCTGTGAGCATGCATCAAACGTTACAGAACCAGATAAATTGTCCATCGGCGGATAAACACACGCATATAATGATTATATTTTTTTTTTCTCCTGGCTGATTTTGTGTGTTTGATAACAGTCATGCCCATTCCATGTTGTATGAAAGGGGGGAAAAGGAAGAAAAAAAAAAGAAAAAGAAAAAAAAAAACAGAAACGTTTACATGATCAGACCAAAGCCTTGTTCTATGAAGTGACCTTGATGAAACTGATCACCACTTTGCTGTCCAAAAATGTTGTTGTTGTTGTTGTTGTTCATCCCATGACCCGAATGCAGATCAGAGAATTGGGGAGGACTGACCATTTGAAGTCGGTCAAGGAGACGTACTGTCCAAAATTGTTGTGCACTCTGGTAAAAAGACATTACATTGGCAGTCGGTCAAAGGATATACTGTCCAACATTGTTATGCATTCTGTCAAGATGTACTGTCCAACATTGTTTTGCATTCTGGTTAAAAAAAGAGAAATCTGTTGTGATAAAACGAAATACAAATACAGATACAAAAAGACATTACATTGGAAGTCGGTCAAAGGATATACTGTCTAACATTGTTGTGCATTCTGGTAAAAAGACATTACATTGGAAGTCGGTCAAAGGATATACTGTCTAACATTGTTGTGCATTCTGGTAAGAAGACATTACATTGGAATTCAGTCAAGCGATATACTGTCCAATATTGTTATGCATTCTGGTAAGAAGACACTATATTTGAAGTCGGTCAAGGGATATATATATACTGTCCAATAGTGTTATGCATTCTGGTAAAAAGAAATTACATTGGAAGTCAGTCAAAGGATGTACTGTCCTATGTTGTTTTGCATTCTGGTAAGAAGACATTACATTGGAATTCGGTCAAGAGATATACTGTCCAATAGTGTTATGCATTCTGGTAAAAAGACATCACATTGAAAGTCCATCAAAGGGTGTACTGCCCTATGTTGTTGTGCATTCTGGTAAAAAGACATTACATTGGAAGTCAGTCAAGGGATAAACTGCCCTATGTTGTTATGCATTCTGTTAAGAAGACGTCAGTTAAGTACGAATGCAGACTGTTTGTTTGGTGGACAGCCTATTGTGTGAATGACTCCGTTTTTGTAAAGTGCTTAAAGTTTGGTCTTAGAGACAGGCACTCTTTAAGTATCTGTGTTACTTGTATTATTACTCCTTTTTTTTTGTCACGACAGATTTCTCTGTGTGAAATTCGGGCTGCTCTCCCCAGGGAGAACGCGTTGCTACACTGAGAGTGCCACCCATTTTTTTTATATTTGTTCATGCGTGCAGTTTTATTTGTTTTTCCTATCGAAGTGGATTTTTCTGCAGGATTTTTGCCAGGAACAACCCTTTTGTTGCGGTGGGTTCTTTTACGTGCTCTAGGTGCATGCTGCACACGCGACCGCGATTTATCGTCTCATCCGAATGACAAGCGTCCAGACCACCACTCAAGGTCTAGTGAAGGGGGAGAAAATATCGGCGGCTGAGCCGTGATTGGAACCAGCGCGCTCAGATTCTCTCGCTTCGTTGGCGGACGCGTTACCTCTAGGCCATCGCTCCATCATCGTCATTTTCATCACAGTGGTGTGGCACTTGTGATAACTAGTTTGTTTTTTTCTGCTCGAAGAAAGGGGAACCATCTGTCTGAAATATATGTTTTGCTGATTGTGTGAACAGCAACAACAACAACAACAACAAAAATAAAGCAGCAATAAAGAAGAATATTGGGTTTTTTTCTGATGACTACTGACCATGCATAATTTGTTACCTCCGTGATTTTGGTGTCCATGTGTATGTTGACAGCAGCTTTAAATAAGGAATGTGCGCTGACCTTATGGGGTTTTTTTTTTGTTTTGTTTTTTTCTCACCTGTCTTGTGGAAAGTCACCTGCAAGAGTGTGTGTGAGAGAGAGAGAGACAGAGAGAGGGGGGAAAGAGGATACTGATAAAGAAAGAATGAACTCTTGGACCGCGTGGTTCGGTTATCCCCCTTTGGCGTATTGTGGCTCAATAATCTCCCTTGGCCTTGGAACGTATGGCCAAGTTACCCCCCTTGGCCATTGTGAACTTTTGGATCGCGTGGCTCGGTTACCCACCTTGGCCTATGTGGACAGAACGGTTATTTCCCTTTTGAGTGGGTTACCTCTCTTTGCTTTGTTGTTGAACGCTGTAGGAGTTGTACAAGGCTGGCATCATGTGGCTTTGTTGTGTAATTTTACTATGTAGTTATTTGAACAATGTTTGCACCCATTGGTTTTGTCGTTTGATTTAACTGTGCAGTTATTTGAGCAGCGTTCGCATCATTTGGTTTTGTCATTTTATCTAACTGTGTTGTCATTTAAACAGTGTTGGCATCATCTGGCTTTGTTGATTGATTTAACTCGCAATGTTCTGAAATCATTTACATTATTTCTGAGCATTCGTCGCGGGAAATCCTAACGCTTGAAAGTTTTGATTTATATTTTGATGTGTCTCTCAGTAATCTACGCACTCGTTAACTCACTCAGTACGGCCAGTCCTCTCTTCTCCTCTACACAGACCCCTCGGATGTCCAGTGGGTGTCTCAATGACCCAACCTTTAGCTTCCGTCGTCAGAACTGTGGTATTCTTTGTCAACATTCACCTCTTCAGTATAAGAGCCTTCCGCTTGCAATATTTTGATGATGGTAATTGGGGTGAAACGCTGTTAACGTCGTCTCTTTCGCCGTTCGTATGGAGAGAGTTAATATTTCAAGAGTAAACTAGATTTGATAAAAGCTGATCGACTGCGCTCCTGTGGCCCTGATGTAGCAAAACAATATTAACAGCTTCTGTGCATGTGTGTGTAGGAGGAGGGGGGGCCGTGGGGATGGGGTGGAGGGGGGGAGGTTGGTGGGGTGGGGGCGTATATGTGTGTGTAAGTGTGTGAGTATATTTTCCCCACACCATTCACTGTACACATTTTGTAAATATGAAAAAAAACCTCTCAAAAAAAGAAAAAGAAAAAAACATATATATATATATATATATTTTATAAATAAAACGGTTCATTCATTTATTTTGTGTGTGTATGTGTGTGGTTACCTGTACATCAGGTCAGAATATTGTCTACTGGGGTGGATTGAAGGGGGTGGATACCTGTACACCAGGACAGAATCTTGTCTACTGGGGTGGATTGAAGGGGGTGGTTACCTGTACACCATGACAGAATCTTGTCCACTGGGGTGGATTGAAGGGGGTGGATACCTGTACACCATGACAGAATCTTGTCCACTGGGGTGGATTGAAGGGGGTGGTTACCTGTACACCAGGACAGAATCTTGTCTACTGGGGTGGATTGAAGGGGGTGGTTACCTGTACACCAGGACAGAATCTTGTCCACTGGGGTGGATTGAAGGGGGTGGTTACCTGTACACCATGTCAGAATCTTGTCTACTGGGGTGGATTGAAGGGGGTGGATACCTGTACACCATGACAGAATCTTGTCCACTGGGGTGGAGTGAATGGGGTGGATACCTTTAGTTAAACCATGACAACAATTTATCTTTTGGGTCGTGTCCCTTGCCGTTCGTTCATCGTTTGTATCTGCTCGATCGACTGGTTGGGTCATTTATTCACACTTGAGCAGAGAATTTAGGGAGTGGGGGGGGGACGGGCGGGTTATATATTCACAGGATTGATTATGATGATTAGAAGCAGAGCTCGGGTATATCATTGACTCACATTGATCTGGATCATTGACATTTGAGCAGAGACTGTGGGGGGGGGGGGGTGTTCACGTATTCACAAGATTATGATGATTAGATCAGATATCAGGTTTTCCATTTATTCACATTGGTGTGGATCGTTTGAGCAGAGACTGGTGGGGGGGTGTGTCTGGGGGGAGGAGGGGTGTGGGGGGGGTATCCGATCCGTGTAATCACAGGATACAGGATTATGATGATTAGATCAGAGATAATGTGTATCATTAATTCACATTGGTGTGGATCGTTTAAGCAGAGATTAGCGCGGTGGATGTGGGTGTGAGAGATGTGGTATCCATGTATTCACAGGATCATGATTACCATTGGACTGGGTCCTTTACCGTTCGTTCATTGTTTGTTTTTCTGCTAGGTCGACTGGTTGGTGCTGAACTACCACCCCCCCCCCAACCTCCCCCCCTCCCCCGCACCCCCCCTCCACACACACACCTCCCTACTCTCAACGTCCATCGTTTTGTTAACACTTTGCATTAGTGATCTTCACTCTGTACTTTCTCAGGAAATGTTTCTCATATGCAGCTCTTGATAAAGCATACGTGTGTGGGTTGTTTATTTTTATTTTTATTTATCTATTATTTTTATTTTTTATTTATTTTTTTTTACAACTGTGGTTGTTTCGAATGTCAACACACTGTGTGTAAGATCAGTTCTGGAAGTGGGGCTAAGTTGTTTCACTTTCTGTTTGTTGGTTGTTGTTGTTTTTCATTCATTCAATCATTCGTTCATTCCTTTGCTATTTTTCAGAGTATTTAACTCTTTTTTCTTTTTTTTTTGTCTGTGCGGTTATGTGGTTTTTTTGGGGGGTGTTTTTTTTTGTGTGATCAGTTATTTCAGATCGTACTGTTTTCATTAATTCACCCATTTATTCTTTCATTTTCAGTCATTTTATTCATTTAATTATTTTTCAGAGTTTATAAACTT
Organism: Babylonia areolata; assembly: GCF_041734735.1. Classification (NCBI taxonomy): domain Eukaryota; kingdom Metazoa; phylum Mollusca; class Gastropoda; order Neogastropoda; family Buccinidae; genus Babylonia; species Babylonia areolata. Next base: position 20,167,910 of record NC_134908.1, read on the forward strand.
TTCTCTCCAAATATACGTTGTTTTGTGTTCATTCATTCATTCGTTCGTTCATTTGTCCATTATTTAGTTCTTTTTTTTTTCTTTTCAACATCTGTTTTTCCTGTGTAGTTATGTTTGTCTGCTCGGTCGTTTCACACTTCAGTCAAAACAGATTTTGCTGTTTTCATTCATTCATTCATTCATTCATTCGTATGTTCGTTCGTTCGTGCGTGCATTCATTCATTCATTCATTCGTTCGTTCATTTGTCCATTATTTACTTCTTTTTTTTTTTTCTTTTCAACATCTGTTTTTCCTGTGTAGTTATGTTTGTCTGCTCGGTCGTTTCACACTTCAGTCAAAACAGATTTTGCTGTTTTCATTCATTCAGTCAGTCAGTCATTTATTTATCCATTCATTGTTTTTGTGTTGTTGGTTGTTGTTGTTGTTGTTGTTGTTTTTTGTTTTTTGTTTTTTTGGGGGGGGGGGGTTCTGAGTCTGCAACTTTTCCAATGTCTACGTTTTTTTTCTGTGATGTCATGCATTACTTGACCCCCCCCCCCCCCCCCCCCCCCCCCCCCCCGATCCTTGTATGGAAGAAAATCCACAGCGTGTCA
>NC_134908.1:20171003-20176003 GCF_041734735.1 Babylonia areolata
CTACGTGAGTCTATAGAACAGTGTGTGTGGATTTTTCTGTACAGCAGTCATGGTTGTGATGCTTTTTTTTTTTCTTTTTCTTTCTTTCTTTTTTTGGTGCTGTTCCATATTTCTGGAACTGTTGACCTTAGAGCTATGCCATTGAGGCAATGTCGGTTTGATTTTTATTTTGTTGATGCCTATCTTGTAAGCAGGGCATTTGCTTTTAATCATTAGTGTCTGTTAGCTATTTCTGTTGATAATGAGGAATAGACAGAGTATATCTACATAGCTGATTGGTGCCCATGGTTGAGCGAAGACATAGAATTGAAATAATCAATGCTTAGTAGCCTAAGTTTGATTGGGGTCTTCAGGCGGTAGAGTTCAGAATGATTAGAGAAATGCGAACTATGATTAGAGAAATGCGAAATATATATATATATATATATATATATATATATAGAGAGAGAGAGAGAGAGAGAGAGAGAGAGAGAGAGAGAGAGAGCCGTCTTACGTAGAGTGTGATTTATAAACACTGATTCAAGATTGAAGTGTTGCGCTTCGCTGTTATCGTTTCCACATGACGTGCTGTCCAGTAGTGTTATTTATGCTGTTGGTGGTGTACGTGTGTCCATCGAGATCGATGATGACCATCGTTGTCATCCAGCTGGGGGATGGGGGGAGGGTAGTGGTGGGGGGGGGGGGATGCTCATGAATCTATCTGTGAATGCGCAGATGGCTGAAAAGTCCAATCTGCGCACGAAATGTTCGCTGACAGTTGGGGCAGACAAAGACAGGGAGCTTGTTTGCCCGTGACTTTCTAGCCTGCCTCTTCTGAACAGCTGCAGCAGTCCTGCTGGCCTCGCACAACTGTGGCGCCTTTGTGCACAGCAGCGCGCCATTTGTCACGGTCCACTGCAGATTCCTCCCAGGAGTCAGGGTTGATATCGAACGCTTTTATGCTATTAGTACCACTAGGGCTAGCGCTGGTTTTGGTACGACTACTACTACTATGACAACGACGACGATGACTACGACGAAGACGATGACGACGACTACTGCTGCAGCTACTGTTACTACTACTACTACTGTACTTTATCATCACTACAATCATCATTGTGACGATGGTGGTGATGATGATGATAATGATTGTTACTGTTGCTGTTATTGTTATGAAATGTGGTCACTTCACATGATACGCATGGATGGGGAGGTGTTGTAAGTCGTTCCCTTCAAAACGCAATTCCTTCCACACTGACCCCGATTGCCACGAATGCAATTATCATCCTTGACTTTGAAGCATATCAGTTTGGAGGAAGGTGGCAGAATGGTTAAGACGCTCAGCTGCCAATACAGAGAGTCCGTGAGGGTGTGGGTTCGAATCCCGCTCTCGCCCTTTCTCCGAAGTTTGACTGGAAAATCAAACTGAGCGTCTAGTCTTTCGGATGAGACGATAAACCGAGGTCCCGTGTGCAGCACGCACTTGGCGCACTGAAAAAGAACCCATGGCAACGAGAGTGTTGTCCTCTGGCGAAATTACGTAAAATGAAATCCACTTTCATAGGTACACAAATATGTAAGCATGCACTCAAGGCCTGACTAAGCGCGTTGGGTTATGCTGCTGGTCAGGCATCTGCTCAACAGATGTGGTGTAGCGTGTATGGATTTGTCCGAACGCAGTGACGCCTCCTTGAGAAAGTGAAACTGAAACTGAAGCATATCTTGAGAAACCTGTCTCTGTTTTATTTCCACCATTTTTGTTTGTTTGTTGTTGTTGTTGTTTTTTTTTTTTTTTTAATGAAAACGATTTTTTTCTTGTCTATATTTTAACATGTGTTATAATCATTATACCATGTTCAGTTGTTTATGTGTTTTGCTGTTTTCCAAATCTAATTCCATTTTTGTGTTGCGGGATATGTATACTGTGTGTGTGTGTTTAATTGTGTGTGTGTTTTTATTTCTTTAATTGATCGGTTTTCTTTATTATTTGTTCACTTTTTGATCGCATTCCATTCCATTAAGAAAAAAAAAAAAAAAAAAGGGTCGGATTGATTCCTCGTTCCAAATCCACTTCAGTGTCTTACTGTGTGAGACCAAGAAACCAGATCTTGATTGTATTTTTGTTGTTTGTTTGTTTTCTCCTCCAAACTAAGAATAGTTTGTTGTTGTTTTTTTGCCTTCTCAACACGGCAATGTAAAGTTCCTTCTTGTTTTAGACACAGGAACCACGTTTGAACAGAAGAGATTGAAGAGAAGGCTGGGTATTTATATAAACTTTGACGTCATAAGACAATTTTCGTCATAAGCTGTGAGAATTCGCGTCACACAATGGTCTCCCACGCATCAAGAATTGACAGTACTATATGAAGATGTAGGAAAACACGCAGCAAGAATTCAAAATGTTAGATGGTATTCTATGCTGCAAAAATTCACAGTTCAAAGTAATATCCCACAAAATAGCATGCACAGTACAAGGTAGTATTCTGTACACCAGTAAATCATAGAATGATACCGCATACGTTAAGAATTCACAGTACAAGACTGTAATAGGCAGCAAGAAATAATGAATTATAAGGTAAACTACTCCCCAAGAATTCGCTGTTAAAAATAATGTAATACTCACTAACAATTCTTCAGATATTGTGTCCTATTCATCAGTAATTCACAGTATAAGATAATACAAGAAATTATATAAGGCAATCTACTCACCTAGAATTCACAATACAATACTCACTAACCGTTCTCAAGATATTGTCCTACCCATCAATAATTCACAAGTACAAGATAATACCTATTTATAGGGAATTCATGATACAAGACAATGTGATGCACATCGAGAATTCATAATACAAGATACTGTCTTACTCACCAGGAATTATTCACAGCAATAATATGAAGCCCTTCGGTGAACATTGCACACACACACACACACACACACACACACACAGAGTCAGTGGAAGTTTTCTACGTCACGCATTCATCAACAGTAATGGTTTTCTTTTCAAACCTACCTTCATTTTTGTTTATGCTCATAGTAATTATTTATCAGTTACTTCAAATCCAGTTTTCTTACTCTTTGTCTTGTTCTTTGTATTCATTGTTATCATCCCCGATCTTCTGATCGCTATTACCTCTGACCCAGCCAGCCCTTCGAAGCAGCAGTTATTTGTGATACAGTTGCTTTAACTGTCACAATGACCATTCAGTCATTCATTCATTAAACATTCATTCATTCTGTGTGTGTGTGTGTGTGTCTCTCTCTCCCCCACCCCCCCACCTCTCTCCCTGCCTTCCCTCCTCCCACCCCCCCTCTCTCTCTCTTCTCCCCCCCTAATTTAATGAGTTAATGAGTTAATTCACTCATGTAGTTCATAATACTGGCCTCCATTAGTCTGTTACGAGGGGGAAAAAGAAAAGAAAAAGTGATACAGTTGTTTTAACTGTCACAATAACCATTCAGTCATTCATTCATTCACTCATGTAGTTCATAATACTGGCCTCCATTAGTCTGTTACGAGGGGAAAAAAGAAAAAGTGATACAGTTGTTTTAACTGTCACAATAACCATTCAGTCATTCATTAATTCACTCATGTAGTTCATAATACTGGCCTCCATTAGTCTGTTACGAGGGGAAAAAAGAAAAGAAAAAGTGATACAGTTGTTTTAACTGTCACAATAACCATTCATTCATTCACTCATGTAGTTCATAATACTGGCCTCCATTAGTCTGTTACGAGAGGAAAAAAGAAAAGAAAAAGTTATACAGTTGTTTTAACTGTCACAATAACCATTCAGTCATTCATTCATTAATTCACTCATGTAGTTCATAATACTGGCCTCCATTAGTCTGTTACGAGGGGGTGGGGGGGGGGGGGGAGACAAACAAAAGAAAACAAAAAACAACAACAAAATGTCATAAAGTTGTTCTGACTGTCACAATAACCCTTCAGTCATCCACTCATGTAGATTATAACGCTGGTCTCCATTAACATGTCATAAGGAAATGCAGTTGCTCTAACTGTCACCAATAACCAGTCGTTTGTTGATTCATCCACTCATGTACTACATACCGTTGACCTCCATTAACTCACTCAGTACGGCCAGTCATTTCTTCTCCTCTACACAGACCCCTCGGATGTCCAGTGGGTGTCTGAATGACCCAGCCTTTAGCTTCCGTCGTCAGAATTGTGGTATTCTCTGTCAACATTCACCTCTTCAGTATAAGAGCCTTCCGCTTGCAATATTTTGATGATGGTAATTGGGGGGTGAAACGCTGTTAACGTCGTCCCTTTCGCCGTTCGTATGGAGAGAGTTAATCTGTTATAAAGAAGAGAGAGAGAGAGAGAGAAGATAGTATTTGTAATATAGTTGCTCTGTCACAATAACCATTCATTCAGGCAGTCAGTCATTCATCCACTCATGTAGTTCACAACACTGATCTCTACCAATCTCTTATATAAGAAAAAGGAAAAAAAAAGGGGGGGGGGAGATGAAATTCTACTTGAAAAGTTGACTTGTAAAAGTGATGTCCCTTTGCAGCCCATTTACAGCTGCGGAAACGTTGTCTCCCTTTGCGCGAGTCTTAGGATACTACTACTACTATTACTGCTACTACTACTACTACTACTACTACTACTACTGTTACTGTTACTGCTACTACTGAGAGCTGTATGATCAATGGTTTCTCCATTGCAATGGGAATCATTTACAGCTTAGTCTTTTGTGAAGGACTATGACTCTCAAACCAGGAGGCAAGATTGCACTGGCTCTTAGTGCTGCAGCCTTGTGGGGTTAGTTGGCCTTTGGGAACCATCCCCAACGCTGACTGTCCTAAAACCCTCTTGGCCGAGAGAGTGGGGATGTAACTTGGGGCAAGACACTCTTCACTATAATCAAATTCTAGCCCAGATAGTCGGGACAGCAGTTGCCTTCTCTGCTGTTCTGATGGTCATAGTCGGACACGACTGACTGTCATACTTGTTCTATTGTTGCTTCAACTGCAAATAAATGATAAACAGGAA
>NC_134908.1:20216003-20228503 GCF_041734735.1 Babylonia areolata
GAGGCTGACACTGATAGTGAGAGGGTCACCCTCCCCTCGCCCCCCCCCCCCACCCCCACACACCTGGACCCCCCACATACATACTTACATATATACATACATACACAGGCCGACCTGGACTCTATGATGAAGGAGGCTGACACTGATAGTGAGATGGTCACCCCCCCCCCCCCCCACACACACACACACACACCTGGACCTCCCACATACATACATACACATATACATGCGTACATACATACATACTTACATACATACATACATACATACGCAGGCCGACCTGGACTCTATGATGAAGGAGGCTGACACTGATAGTGAGATGGTCACCCGCCCCCCCCCCCCCTACCCCCCACATACATACATACATACATACATAATTATATACTTACATTATTACATACTTACATACATACACAGGCCGTACTGGACTCTAAGATAAAAGAGGCTGACACTGATGGTGAGAGGGTCACCCCACCCCCTCCCCCACGACCGTCCACATACATACATACATAGAATAGAATATGTCTTTATTACCAAGTGTACCGGGGTCACAAGGAATATTGGGGGGCGGGGGGGGGGGTAGTATATAACAAGATACGAACACAAACACAGATATCGTAGAAATTAGGATACATACACGTGCATATCAATATAAAAAAAATTGTGCATACTCACACATGCACGCACTGCACACACACACACACACACACACACACACACACACACACACATACACACACACACACATGCACACACACACACACACACACACACACTCTCTCTCTCTCTCTATCTCGCTCTCTCTATGTCTGTCTCTCTGTCTGTATGTATGTATGTAAGTATGTATATACATACTTACATACGTACATACATGCATGCATACATACATATATACATACATACATACATGCATGCATACATACATATATACATACATACATGCATGCATAAATACATATATACATACATACATACATGCATACATACATACATACATGCATACATACATATATACATACACAGGCCGACCTGGACTCTATGATGAAGGAGACTGACACTGATAGTGAGATGGTCACACCCACCCCCCCACCCCCCATACACTACACTGCACTACACTATACTACACTACACTACACTACACTACACTACACTACACTGCGCTACACAACACTACACTTTCGTGACAGATTTCCGCTGTATCTGTTGTTGCTATGGTGACAGATTCTGATTCTATCGGGTAGTCCTATTGTGACATTGTAGCTGTATATGATCTTGCTGTGGTGACAGATTGTAGCTGTATGTGATCTTGCTCTAGTGACAGATTCTGGCTGTGTATGATCTTGCTGTGCTGACAGATTCTGGCTGTATGTGATCTTGCTGTGCTGACAGATTCTGTCTGTATATGATCTTGCTGTTGTGACATGTCGACAGATTGTGGCTGTATGTGATCTTGCTGTGGTGACAGATTGTGGCTGTATATGATCTTGCTGTGGTGACAGATTGTGGCTGTATATGATCTTGCTGTGCTGACAGATTGTGGCTGTATATGATCTTGCTGTGCTGACAGATTGTGGCTGTATGTGATCTTGCTGTGCTGACAGATTCTGGCTGTATATGATCTTGCTGTGGTGACAGATTGTGGCTGTATATGATCTTGCTGTGCTGACAGATTCCGGCTGTATATGATCTTGCTGTGGTGACAGATTGTGGCTGTATATGATCTTGCTGTGGTGACAGATTGTGGCTGTATATGATCTTGCTGTGCTGACAGATTCCGGCTGTATATGATCTTGCTGTGGTGACAGATTCCAGCTGTATATGATCTTGCTGTGGTGACAGATTCCAGCTGTATGTGATCTTGTTGTGATGACAGATTCTGGTTGTATATGATCTTGCTGTGCTAACAGATTCTGGTTGTATATGATCTTGCTGTGCTGACAGATTGTGGCTGTATGTGATCTTGCTCTAGTGACAGATTCCGGCTGTATATGATCTTGCTGTACTGACAGATTGTGGCTGTATATGATCTTGCTGTACTGACAGATTGTGGCTGTATATGATCTTGCACTAGTGACCGATTCTGGCTGTGTATGATCTTGCTGTGCTGACAGATTCTGGCTGTATGTGATCTTGCTGTGGTGACAGATTCTGGCTGTATCTGATCTTGCTGTTGTGACAGATTCTGGCTGTATATGATCTTGCTGTGGTGACAGATTGTGGCTGTATATGATCTTGCTGTGCTGACAGATTCTGGCTGTATATGATCTTGCTGTGCTGACAGATTGTGGCTGTATATGATCTTGCTGTGCTGACAGATTGTGGCTGTATATGATCTTGCTGTGGTGACAGATTCCGGCTGTATATGATCTTGCTGTTGTGACAGATTCCGGCTGTATATGATCTTGCTGTGGTGACAGATTCCGGCTGTATATGATCTTGCTGTTGTGACAGATTCCGGCTGTATATGATCTTGCTGTTGTGACAGATTCCGGCTGTATATGATCTTGCTGTTGTGACAGATTCCAGCTGTATATGATCTTGCTATGGTGACAGATTCTGACTGTATGTGATCTTGCTGTGGTGACAGATTCCGGTTTTCTGAGCTTTGAGGAGTACGCTCAGGTCATTGCTAAGCATCTGACCCCTCTGGATGAAGTCAAGATTGGCCTGAGACAGGTCAGGGTTGTTTTGTTTTTTTGTTTGTTTGTTTGTTTTCTTTCTTTCTTTCTTTCTTTCTTTCTTCCTCTTTCTTTAACTTTTTCTCATTCCTCCTCTTCTGTTTGTCGTGTTTGTTTTTTTTTCTCTGCGTGTATGCATGCGAGCGTATGTACATTTGTTTGAGATATTTCTTTTTTAAGTTCATTCTGTCTGTTCTTCTTCTTCCTTCCTTCCTTCCTTCATTTCTTCATTCATTCTTCCCTCCCTCCCTCCCTTCTTCCTTCCATCCTCCCTTTCTTCCTCCCTCCCTCCATTCCTTCCTTCCTTCCTTCCTTCCTTCCTTCCTTTCTGCCTCCCTTCCTCCATTCCTTCCTTCCTCCCTCCCTTCCTTCCTTCCTTCCTTCCTTCCTCCCTTCCTTCCTTCCTCCCTTCCTTCCTTCCTCCCTTCCTTCCTTCCTTCCTTCCTCCCTCCCTTCCTTCCTTCCTTCCTTCCTCCCTTCCTTCCTTCCTCCCTCCCTTCCTTCCTCCCTTCCTTCCTTCCTTCCTTCCTCCCTCCCTTCCTTCCTTCCTTTCTGCCTCCCTCCATTCCTTCCTTCCTTCCTTCCTTCCTTCCTTCCTTCCTCCCTCCATTCCTTCCTTCCTTCCTCCCTTCCTCCCTCCCTCCATTCCTCCCTCCCTTCCTATCTCCCTCCCTCCTTCCTTTCCTTCCTTCCTTCCTCCCTCCCTCCATTCCTCCCTTCCTTCCTGCCTCCCTTTCTCCATTCCTTCCTTCCTCCCTCCCTCCCTCCCTTCCTTCCTTCCTTCCTTCCTTCCTTCCTTCCTTCCTCTATTCCTCCCTCCCTCCCTTCGCTTCTCTCTGTGTGTACATTTTGTACTTCCCTTTTCTCCTCCTTTTCTTCCTCCCTACCTTCCCTCCTCCATTCCTCCATTCCCTCCTTCCTTTCTCCCTTCCATCCATCCATCCTCTCTCACTTTCTGTTTCCCCAGGCCTTCCAGGTGTTTAACAAAGACAAGAGTTGGCTACCTCAACCTGGAGGAACTGCAAGATGTCATGTGCAGTGTTGGAAGACTTCTTCCTTTCTTCCTTCCTTTCTTCTTTCCTTCCATCCATCCATCCTCTCTCTCTTTCTGTTTCCACAGGCCTTCCAGGTGTTTGACAAAGACAAAAGTGGGTATCTCAACCTGAAGGAATTGCAAGATGTTCTGTGTAGTTTTGGAAGAAAATCTTCTTTCCTTCCTTCCTTCCTTCCTTCCTTCCTTCCTTCCTTCCTTCCTTCCTGTTTGCCGTCCTGTCTTTCTGTTGCCCAGGCATTCCATCCTTCCATCCATCCATCCTCTCTCTCTCTCTCTTTCTGTTTCCACAGGCCTTCCAGGTGTTTGACAAAGACAAGAGTGGGTACCTCAACCTGGAGGAATTGCAAGATGTTCTGCGTAGCGTTGGAGACGTTCTTCCTTCCTTCCTTCCTTCCTTCCTTCCTTCCTCCCTCCCTCCCTGCCTTCCTTCCTTCCTCCCTCCATCCCTTCCTTCCATTCCTCCCTCCCTCCCTTCCTTCCTTCCTCCCTCCCTCCCTTCCTTCCTCCCTCCCTCCCTCTCTCCCTTCCTTCCTTCCTTATTTCTTTTTATGTTTTTTCTCCTTCCTGTCTCTCTCTCGTTTATTAGTTCTATCTTTTGTTTTTGTGTTCATTCATTCATTCTTTTTTTTCTGTCTGTCTGTCTGTCTTTCTTTCTTTCTTTCTCTCTTTCTTCAGACGCTTTTTGAATGTGACAAGAGCGAAAGAAACGACTTACTATGTTACACAATTTATTGGATAGGTTAGTTTGTGTACCTTATGCATGTCTGACATTTCTTCGCTTCTCTCTGTGTGCACATTTTGTACTTCCTATTTCTCCTCTTTTTCTTCCTCCCTACCCTCCTTCCTCCATTCCTCCCTTCCTTCCTTCCTTCCTCTATCTCTTTCTGTTTCCACAGGCCTTTCAGGTGTTTGACAAAGACAAGAGTGGGTATCTCAACCTGGAGGAAGTGCAAGATGTTCTGTGTAGTTTTGGAAGAAAATCTTCCTTCCTTCCTTCCTTCCTTCCTTCCTTCCTTCCTTCCTTCCTCTGTCTCTTTCTGTTTCCCCAGGTCTTCCAGGTGTTTGAGAAAGGCAAGAGTTGGCTACCTCAACCTGAAGGAATTGCAAGACGTTCTGTGTAGTGTTGGAGACGTTCTTCCTTCCTTCCTTCCTTCCTTCCTTCCTTCCTTCCTTCCTGTTTGCCGTCCTGTCTTTCTGTTGCCCAGGCATTCCATCCTTCCATCCATCCATCTTCTCTCTCTCTCTTTCTGTTTCCACAGGCCTTCCAGGTGTTTGACAAAGACAAGAGTGGGTACCTCAACCTGGAGGAACTGCAAGACGTCCTTTGCAGTGTTGGGGATGTCCTTTCAGCCAGAGAAGCTGAGACAGTTCTACATGCCGTGGACCTCAACAACGACAAACGGGTAGATGTCGAAGGTGAGCATAGAGTGGGGTGGGGGTAGGGTTCGGGGTGGGTACCGGGTGGGGAGGAATGCTTCTTCTTCTTCTTCTTCTTCTGTGTGTGTGTGTGTGTGTGTGTGTGTGTGTGTGTGTGTGTGTGTGTGTGTGTGTGTATCTTCTCTTTCTCTCTCTCTCTCTCTTTCTCTCTCTTTCTGTTTCTCTCTCTCTCCTCTCTCACTCTCTCTTTCTCTCACTCTCCCTCTGTCTCTCTCCCTTTTTCTCTCTCTTTCTCTCTCTCTCCATCCCTATCTCTCCCCGTCTCTCTCCCCCTCTCCCTCTCCCTCTCTTTCTCTCTCTCCCTGTCTCTCTGTGTCTCTCTGTCTCTCTCTGTCTCTTTCTGTTTCTCTCTCTCTCTCTCTCTCTCTCTCTCTCTCTCTGTCTCTCCATCCCTCTCTCTCCCCCTCTCTCTCTCCCTCTCTTTCTCTCTCTCCCTGTGTCTCTCTGTCTCTGTCTGTCTCTCTCTGTCTCTTTCTGTTTCTCTCTCTCTCTCTCTCTCTCTCTCTGTCTTTCTTTCTCTCTTCCCTCTCTTCCTCTCTCTATGCGTTCAGCCCATGTCTTTCATCTGCTTCTTGTTCCAGAATTTGTGGAGTTTCTGTGTGACAAGGTGTGACCTGCCGCTGATGGAGCTTCCGAGTTCAGTGTCTTCCATTGAATTCCATGGAACAAAACCTCTCTCTCTCTGTCTCTCTGTCTGTCTCTCTCTCTCTCCCTCCCTCTCTCTCTCTCTCCCTCCCTTCTCTCTCTCCCTCCCCTCTCTCCCTCCCTCTCCCTCTCTCCTTCCATCTCTCTCCCTCCCTCCCTCTCTCTCTCCCTCCCCTCTCTCCCTCCCTCCCCTCTCTCCCTCCCTCCCTCTCTCTCTCCCTCCCCTCTCCCCCCCTCCCTCTCTTCCTCCCTCCCCCTCTCTCTCCCTCCCCTCTCTCTCCCTCTCTCTCCCTCCCTCCCTCCCTCTCTCTGAATCCCTTCCTTTCTCTCTCCCTCCCTCTCTCTCCCTCCCCTCTCTCCCTCCCTCCCTCTCTCTCTCCCTCCCTCTCTCTGACTCCCTCCCTCCCTCCCCTCTCTTCCTCCCTCCCTCCTGTCTCTCCCTCCCCTCTCTCCTTCTCTCTCCCTCCCTCCCTCCATCCCCCTCTCTTACTCCCTCCCTCTCTCTCTCCCTCCCCTTTCTCCCTCTCCCTCCCTCTCTTCCTCCCTCCCCTCTCCCCCCACCCTCTCTCTCCCTACCTCTCAGTGAGCGTCATTGTCTTCCCTTTGTTTTGTCTGCTTTAACTCACTCAGTACGGCCAGTCCTCTCTTCTCCTCTACACAGACCCCTCGGATGTCCAGTGGGTGTCTGAATGACCCAACCTTTAGCTTCCGTCGTCAGAATTGTGGTATTCTTTGTCAACATTCACCTCTTCAGTATAAGAGCCTTCCGCTTGCAATATTTTGATGATGGTAATTGGGGTGAAACGCTGTTAACGTCGTCTCTTTCGCCGTTCGTATGGAGAGAGTTAAAATCAAAAGAACAATCGAAACACGTAGAACACAAACTTTACTATTTTGTAATATGACATGAGCTTCGTGTATAATAATTTTGTGCTATGTATGTGCTACTTTTTTTTCTTTTTCTTTTCTTGTTCATATTTAACATATGTTGTACTGTATGCCAAAACAAAACAAAACAGAGAGAATAAGTATTATTTTTGTTGTTGTGAGAGCAAGGTGAAAAAAGCTTTTCGACTAACCTTTTGCCCTCAATAGAAACATTCCAGTTCGAGTTTTCTCTGTCTCTCTGTCTTTCTTTCTCTCTGTCTCTCTCTCTCTGTGTGTGTGTGTGTGTGTGTGTGTGTGTGTGTGTGTGTGTGTGTGTGTGTGTGTGTGTGTGTGTGTGTGTGTTGTCTATGGAAATGAAACATATTTACAGCCCATCAGTTTATTTAGGTTTGGAGTGGCACTGACACAAATTAGACATGATGTGTTAGCATTTGTATTTGTATTTCTTTTTATCACAACAGATTTCTCTGTGTGAAATTCGAGCTGCTCTCCCCAGGGAGAGCGCGTCGCTACACTACAGCGCCACCCATTTTTTAAAAATTTTTTCCTGCGTGTAGTTTTATTTGTTTTTCCTATCCGCAGTGGATTTTTCTACAGAATTTTGCCAGGAACAACCCTTTTGTTGCCGTGGGTTCTTTTACGTGCCGCTAAGTGCATGCTAGCACACGGGACCTCGGTTTATTGTCTCATCCGAAAGACTAAGCGTCCAGACCACCACTCAAGGTCTAGTGGAGGGGGAGAAAATATCGGCGGCTGAGCCGTGATTCGAACCGGCGCGCTCAGATTCTCTCGCTTCCTAGGCGGACGCGTTACCTCTAGGCCATCACTCCACAGCAACTTACATCGCCACAGTGAGCATCAAAGGGAAAGAATGTGCACTCGAAGAAAGTTCTAGAAAATTTGTATAATATTCCTTTTCACTGGGTTCGGGGTGGGTACCGGGTGGGGAGGAATGCTTCTTCTTCTTCTTCTTCTTCTTCTTCCATCATCAAAATATTGCAAGCGGAAGGCTCTTATACTAAAGAGGTGAATGTTGACAAAGAATACCACAATTCTGACGACGGAAGCTAAAGGTTGGGTCATTCAGACACCCACTGGACATCCGAAGGGTCTGTGTAGAGGAGAAGAGAGAACTGGCCGTACTAAGTGAGTTAAACATTCATTCATTCTGTGTGTGCGTGTCACTCTCTCTCTCTCTCCCCCCCCTCCTCCCCCCCCACCCGCCCATCTCTCTCCCTGCCTTCCCTCCTCCTCCCCCTCTCTCTTCCCCCCCCCTCTCCCTCTTTCCCTATTTCTCTCATGATTTCACTGTCTTTCTGTTTTGTTTTTTCTTTGGCATGCCTACTTTCCTACATGATAATGTATTCCTTTCATATTATATATAACTGCTTCATGTTTATGAACAAAGTCAGTGTGTGTGTGTATTATTTGTAAATAATGAATATGTGTACAGGTTAGAGTCATTTCCTACATATATGTACATGTCACATATCAAAAGGTTATTGCATGCGTATTGTATGTATATGATAGTAATATCGTGTGTACATGTTAGTGACTCAATGAGAGCAGAAATCTATAAATACATCGTTGGATTAAAAGAAATCGCAGATGAAATCACACATGAAATGGATTTTTTCTTCTTCTTTTTTTCGTCTCTTTTCAGTGAGTGTGTGTGTGTGTGTGTGTGTGTGTGTGTGTGTGTGTGTGTGTGTGTGTGTGTGTGTGTGTGTGCGTGTGTGTGTGTGCGTGTGTGTGTGTGTGTGTGTGTGTGTGCGTGTGTCTGCGTGTGTGTGTGTGTGTGTGTGTGTGTGTGTGTGTGTGTGTGTGTGTGTGTGTGTGTGTGTGTGTGACCAGCGAAGTGATCATCTAGTCATAAAAAGTAAGCATTATTAGAACAGTATTTACTAGTAGTGATTGATGAGCACTGTTACAATTAGTATTAACTTCTGGAAACGTTTTCCCTTGCAACACCTGTGGGAAGTGCTGCGCATCCAGAATCGGCCTCCTCTCCCATATGAGGACACACACCGACAGATAAGCCTGCCTGCCTGCCTACTCATCCGTCGGTCCGACGGGAGACTCCATCCACCTAACTTGTTATCAGTAAGCACTGTTACAAACAGTATTAACTCACTCAGTACGGCCAGTCCTCTCTTCTCGTCTACACAGAACCCTCGGATGTCCAGTGGGTGTCTCAATGACCCAACCTTTAGCTTCCGTCGTCAGAATTGTGGTATTCTTTGTCAACATTCACGTCTTCAGTATAAGAGCCTTCCGCTTGCAATATTTTGATGATGGTAATTGGGGTGAAACGCTGTTAACGTCGTCTCTTTCGCCGTTCGTATGGAAAGAGTTAACAGTAGTAATTGCTAACCACTGTTACAAACAGTATTAATGGTAGTAATTGTTAAGCACTGTTACAAATATCACGTACCTCAAAGTGACCAAAAAGTGGTAATTCAGAAGAAGAGTGACGGGCGCAATAGCCGAGTGGTTAAAGCGTTGGACTTTCAATCTGAGGGTCCCGGGTTCGAATCTCGGTAACGGCGCCTGGTGGGTAAAGGGTGGAGATTTTTCCGATCTCCCAGGTCAACATATGTGCAGACCTGCTAGTGCCTGAACCCCTTTCGTGTGTATACGCAAGCAGAAGATCAAATACGCACGTTAAAGATCCTGTAATCCATGTCAGCGTTCGGTGGGTTATGGAAACAAGAACATACCCAGCATGCACACCCCCGAAAACGGAGTATGGCTGCCTACATGGCGGGGTAAAAACGGTCATACACGTAAAAGCCCACTCGTGTACATACGAGTGAACGTGGGAGTTGCAGCCCACGAACGCAGAAGAAGAAGAAGAAGAATTATTCTCATTCTTATTCTTATTGTGGTATTATGATGATGATGATGATGATGACAATCATTATCATCATTATCATTATTATCGTTACCGTCATTATCATGATTATGATGATTCTCAAAATTATCATCATCATCACAACACGACGGCACTGAATCTTGTCCAGAGATAAATCAAAGCGTTGACACCCAAGTCATTCATACACATGCGTAGTTCTAATTCAGTGGATTGAAAGATAAACCTCAAAACTACATGAAAACAGAAAGCAGTGGATTGAAAGATAAAACTCATAACTACATGCAAACAGAAAGCAATGGAAAGGATTGAAAGATAAAACTCATAACTACATGAAAAGAGAAAGCAATGGATTGAAAAATAAACCTCATGATTACATGAAAACAGAAAACAGTGGATTGCAAGATAAAACTCATAACTACATGAAAACAGAAAGCGGGGGAAACTGTAGCGTGGAGGAGGCTATTTTTAGAAAGACGTAGGTTTTGAGGCTTTACTTGAACAAGCTGTTTAACTCAAAGCAATCAGCCAACTTGTAATTTACAGTCACCGCTGAACAACATAACTCAAACTTCTTCTTCTTCTGTGTTCACTCGTATGTACACGAGTGGGCTTTTACGTGTATGACCGTTTTTACCCCGCCATGTAGGCAGCCATACTCCGTTTTCGGGGGTGTGCATGCTGGGTATGTTCTTGTTTCCATAACCCACCGAACGCTGACATGGATTACAGGATCTTTAACGTGCCGTATTTGATCTTCTGCTTGCATATACACACGAAGGGGGTTCAGGCACTAAGCAGGTCTGCACATATGTTGACCTGAGAGATCGTAAAAATCTCCACCCTTTACCCACCAGGCGCCGTCACCGTGATTCGAACCCGGGACCCTCAGATTGAAAGTCCAACGCTTTAACCATTCGGCTATTGCGCCCGTCCATAACTCAAATACACTAGCGCATTAGAAATGAGCAAAGTGAACCACAGGAAGGATTATGAAAGAACACGCAACAATAACAATGTATAAACATGGTGGAAAATACGATAACTTTGTTATCTTATCATTATTTTTATTTTATTTTACAAGATTGCCATTCTTTATTACAATATTAGGGTTTCCAAAAAAATGTTATTTTCGAACATGGTTAAAAAATATTTTTTTAAAAAGAACATCCTCATCATTCTCATCATTGTCGTTATCAGCATAATCATCATCATCATTATCACCATTATCATAACAACAAGAACAATTATAGGACCTAGCTATGACGTCACATCTTTCGACACCCCATGTATATTCCCGTTTGAACCAAGAGATTTGGACAACGACGTCAAAACATAATTATGATAATTAGATGTTATCATACAATTTCCAGGAATGGGAAATAATCATATCAATTCTTCGCCGCCCGTGCAATCTGTTTTGGAATTTCAGGGAAATGGAACTCTTCTATCATTAAGGCATTCGTGTCATCCAAGATTGATCTCCCTTCCCTGTATCCCGTCTTAATTCCGCACGTGGGCACACAAGTTCAATGGTTTCTTCTATCATCTTAAAACAGAAAAAAGAAGAGATTTTTTTTTTAATTTCTCTTGACACTCCTTTCAGAGGGATTAAGGCTTTCTTCTATTATCTTTAAAAAGTAAAAATAAAAAAATCATTTCACACTTCTTTCAGAGGGATTCAAGTTGAAGTTAGTTAATATTGATTAATTTATATTGTGCTTTTTCCGTGCAAAACTGGCACAGCTGTGCTGGACAATGTACAAACCGACGCCTAAAACTTGCATAAAAAACCCTCCTAAGAACTAAAGTTATAAGCATAATTTTGCACAGACAGTCAACCAAATGCTATTAATATGTATCCAAACACACAAACATCATCCTATGACAAAAATCATCATTCACAACATCCTTCATATTTTTCATCATACGTCACACCAAAATGATGCGAGTATTATATCACAATGCTCAACACTGATATCACATTGTATAAAACCGTATCACAACACGTATAATCCAAATCCAAAACTTAAAACCGGTAACATACATTCACATTACCCCCGAACAATGTACACAGCGCCTCAAAAACATACACAGAATATTTGAAACCAGTCACAGTACTTACTTGAAACCAGAAACCAGTTACAATAATTGACTGAAACCAGTCACAATAATTGCTTGAAACCAGTCGCAATACTTTCTTGAAACCAGTCACAATACTTGATTGAAACCAGTCACAATAATTGCTTGAAACCAGTCACAATACTTACTTGAAACCAGTCACAATACTTACTTGAAACCGGTCACAATACTTACTTGAAACCAGTCACAATACTTGAACCAGTCACAATAATTGCTTGAAACCAGCCGCAATGCTTACTTGAAACCAGTTGCTATACCAGTCACAATAATTGCTTGAAACCAGCCACAATAATTGCTTGAAAACAGTAGCAATAATTGCTTGAAACCAGTCGCAATACTTGAAACCAGTCACAATACTTGAACCAGTCACAATAATTGTTTGAAACCAGTCGCAATACTTGAAACCACTCGCAATAATTGCTTGAAACCAGTCACAATAATTGCTTGAAACCGGCCACAATGCTTACTTGAAACCAGTCACAATGCTTACTTGAAACCACTCGCAATGATTGCTTGAAACCAGTCACAATAATTGTTTGAAGCCAGTCGCAATAATTGCTTGAAAACAGTAGCAATACTTGAAACCAGTCGCAATACTTACTCGAAACCAGCCACAATACTTGAACCAGTCACAATAATTGCTTGACACCAGTCGCAATACTTGAAACCAGTCACAATACCTACTTGAAACCAGTCACAACCTTGAAACCAGTCACAATAATTACTTGGAACCAGTCACAATACTTGAAACCAGTCATAATGCCTACTTGAAACCAGTCACAAT
>NC_134908.1:20231003-20233503 GCF_041734735.1 Babylonia areolata
AAAAAAATATATATATATATATATATAAAATATAAAAAATAAACAACGGTGTCATGTTTGTTTGTTTTTTTCTCCCCTCTTCACTGACACACCTGTAAAAAAAAATAGATAAATAAATATGAAATATAAAAAAATAAACAACGGTGTCATGTTTTGTTGTTTTGTTGTTGTTGTTTTTTTACCTTAGAAACACACCTGTGTATAGTGGACGTTACTTATCTGATATACCTGTACACCGTGACATGTCAGTGAATGACACACCTGTACACAGTGACATGTCAGTGAATGACACACCTGTACACAATGACATGTCAGTGAATGACACACATGTACACAGTGACATGTCAATGAATGACTCACCTGTACACAGTGACATGTCAATGAATGACTCACCTGTACACAGTGACATGTCAGTGAATGACACACCTGTACACAGTGACATGTCAGTGAATGACACACATGTACACAGTGACATGTCAATGAATGACTCACCTGTACACAGTGACATGTCAATGAATGACTCACCTGTACATAGTGATAGGTCAATGAATGACTCACCTGTACACAGTGACATGTCAATGAATGACTCACCTGTACACGGTGACGTTATTCACCTGATACATCATCATCATCACCTCCACCATCACCACTACCATGATCAAAACAACACACCCTCCACAATGCTCACCAGTTATTCGTAAAGCGCTTAGAGCTTTGTCTTCGACCGAGGATAGGAACGTGCAGGAAACTCTCGGGAGAGCAGGACAGTACAAGGTCTTCAGTGATAAGAAACTCTCGGGAGAGCAGGACAGTACAAGGTCTTCAGTGATAAGAAACTCTCGGGAGAGCAGGACAGTACAAGGTCTTCAGTGATAAGAAACTCTCGGGAGAGCTGGACAGTACAAGGTCTTCAGTGATAAGAAACTCTCGGGAGAGCTGGACAGTACAAGGTCTTCAGTGATAAGAAACTCTAGGGAGAGCAGGACAGTACAAGGTCTTCGGAGAAGAAGCCCCCGTTTGTCAAGTGCTTCGGTCCTTAACTCACTCAGTACGGCCAGTCCTCTCTTCTCCTCTACACAGACCCCTCGGATGTCCAGTGGGTGTCTGAATGGCCCAACCTTTAGCTTCCGTCGTCAGAATTGTGGTATTCTTTGTCAGCATTCACCTCTTCAGTATAAGAGCCTTCCACTTGCAATATTTTGATGATGGTAATTGGGGTGAAACGCTGTTAACGTCGTCTCTTTCGCCGTTCCTATGGAGAGAGTTAACTCCTTACACTCTGAGGGGGCCAGGTCATGACACCTGAATGCCCTTGTATTTCCGCCTTTTATCCCACCCTGGTCCTCAGCAGGTTCGAACCCGCGCCTCCAGGGTGACCACCACTTCAGGACTGGGTCACCTTTCTGGTAGATGTTTAAACCGCTGAGCCATCGTAAGCCTAGTTTGAGTAGGGAAATTTAATCCCTATGAAGTTTACTTTCATTCCTCCTCGACCAGATCCAGCTGGAACTCTTTTCTTCTGCTTCTGCCATTGCCTTGAGAGCCCATGTCCTCTCTCTGCCAGAAATCGACAGCTGTTTCTTTTTTTTCTTTTTTTTTCTTTTTTTGGCTTTGACATGTTTATTCAGTGTTTGTCTACAGCATACATGTATAGGATGATGGTAAGGAGGCAGGGGGTCATGTACCCAGAGAAACAGAGGCTTGCTGCAGGGCACAGAGCACACAGGACCACCGTGCTGTCCTAACTCTGTTGTCACCCTGCACACTTCTCTCACATCGACATCTTCACACATCACTTCTCTACCTTCAGCTTCACCCACCGTGGTGGCGTGACTCTGTTGTCACCCTGCACACTTCTCTCACATCGACATCTTCACACATCACTTCTCTACCTTCAACTTCACCCTCTTCCTTCCCTGAAGACCCCATTCAACATGGTGCATGTCTGTGTGGCACATAAATGAATGCATACATGTACAGTGTGCAGAATTTCTCTTAACGCTACCTTTCGTGTGCTTTCTTAATCAAACAAACTGTACAACAGTTAACAGCCAAAATCCAGTTTTAAGTATCAAGTTGTAAAGGGGTCCCTCCTCCTAAACCCATATTGGTGAAGGAGGAAGTAGTGGTACCCACACAAACACAGCTGTTTCATGAGGCTGTAGGCGACCCAACACTTGGCTTATATCACAGATTGACATAAGTTTACATCTGGGCCAACAGCAAAGTGAGAGCTGTACTATCAATGGTTTCTCCAGTCAATGGGAAACCATTTACAGCTTAGTCTTTTGTGAAGGACTATGACTCTCAAACTAGGAGGCAAAATTGCACTGGCTCTTAGTGCTGCAGCCTTGTGGGCTAGTTGGCCCTTTGGGAACCATCCCAACGCCGACTGTCCTAAAATCCTCTTGGCCGAGAGAGTGGGGATGTACTTGGGCAAGACACTCTCCACTATAATCAAATTCTAGCCCAAATCGTCGGAACAGCAGTTGCCTCCTCT
>NC_134908.1:20236003-20238503 GCF_041734735.1 Babylonia areolata
GTAGCAACTATGCTGATCTGAATTTCTGCAATATTTGTCCAAAAATACCAGCCAGTCTTCTTCCTCTTCTTGATGGTTGGGCTACAACTTCCACGTTCACTCGAGTGTACATGAGTGGGTTTTTACGTGCATGGCCGTTTTTACCCCGCCATGTAGGCAGCCTAACTCCGTTTTCGGGGATGTGCATGCTGGGTATGTTCTTGTTTCCATAACCCACCGAACGCTGACATGGATTACAATATCTTTAACGTGCGTATTTGATCTTCTGCTTGCATATACACACAAAGGGGGTTCAGGCATTAGGTCTGCACATATGTTGACCTGGGAGATCGAATAAATAATCTCCACCTTTTACCCACCAGGCGCCGTCATCGAGATTCGAACCAGGGACCCTTAGATTGAAAGTCCAACGCTTTAACTCTATCCATACAAACGGCGAAAGAGACGACGTTAACAGCGTTTCACCCCAATTACCATCATCAAAATATTGCAAGCGGAAGGTTCTTATACTGAAGAGGTGAATGTTGACAAAGATACCACAATTCTGACGAAGGTTGGGTCATTCAGACACCCACTGGACATCCGAGGGGTCTGTGTAGAGGAGAAGAGAGGACTGGCCGTACTGAGTGAGTTAACCACTCGGCTATTGCGCCTGTCTTTCAGCAATCTAAAGGTTAGAATTACACGCACGGTACAGCTACAGACCACAGACTGGTGGTGTACCACGGCCCATCGACCACAGCCAGATCAAATGACGCCGTTCCTGTGGTTGTGGTTCGAATCTGGTCACAGCTGTTTGCATGTATCTGTCTGTATACTGGTCACAAAAAGTTCAGAGTTATCATAATGTCGGGTGTGTCCTTTCACCGGAAATGTCCCGTTTCAGCACCGGCCAGGGCCGTATTCAAGAGACCATCGTGCCTGAGGGTAAATGTGTACCTGCGGGTAATCTGCCTGAGGCAAGGCAAACTACTCGAGGGTAAGCAATATCCAGTATTCATGAACACAAGAGTCTACCCGGGTGTCTACAAACCCGAAGGCAATGTACCCTTACTACCTGCCAAGGGTGACTGCCCATGAAGCAGAGGTAAATATGGCGGATCCTTTTGCAGCATTTTTCTTTCTTTTTTCTGTTTTTTAAAGGGAAAACGGGTGTGCTTTACGGATAGCACGTGTTCTGCGAACTCTATGGACAATGATTAATGTGTAATGGAGAGAGTTACCACTCTCTACTATTTGTTAATCATATCATCTCCTGGCCTCATTATTTGTTAATTTCCAGTTGATAAACCACCAAGGCAACCATGTGTTTGTTCTGTATTGTCCATGTGTTCTGTGTGGCTTATTCAGGATTAAAGAGGCTATGCTAGTCTTGAATAAAAGCTAATTAGTGTTTGCACATTTCTTCTGTCTTTGATGTTGTGTGCACATGTCAAATGATTGGTAAAAGGACAGGCCCGGCGCTTCCTTTTTTTTGAGAAAGTGTCTGGGTTTGTTCCAATGTACCTTTTATTTACCTGTGTGCTAGCTGAATCGGTAGCATAAGCATCACTGACTTGAAGTTGTGTACCATGGGTAATGGAGAGAGTCACCACTCTCTACTATTTGTTAATCATTTCATCTCCTGGCCTCATTATTTGTTAATTTCTCTCGACACTGTTCCGAGCTGTGAAACTGAGAGCATGCGCAAACGGGAATCATCGGGATTTTTTTATTTTTTTTTAAGACGATGGGTTAGCTGTCTGAGCGAACCCACGTGTCTTGAATACGAAGATAACTTTATCCTTCAAGGTAAACTGTACCTGCGGGTCCCAACCATGTCAAAGATGACTTGCCTGAAGGCAAAATAAATTTTGTCTTGAATACGGCCGCAGATGGAACACTTCTGTTGCTGAATTTCGACCAGATCATTGGTCGGCGGTTATCCACAGACCAACTGCTCTTTAACTCTCTCCATACGAACGGCGAAAGAGACGACGTTAACAGCGTTTCACCCCAGTTACCATCATCAAAATATTGCAAGCGGAAGGCTCTTATACTGAAGAGGTGAATGCTGACAAAGAAAACCACAATTCTGACGATGGAAGCTAAAGGTTGGGTTATTCAGACACCCACTGGACATCCGAGGGGTCTGTGTAGAGGAGAAGAGAGGACTGGCCGTACTGAGTGAGTTAATTTTTTGGTGGTAGGGTGGGTCATACTTCGTTCATATTACAGGAGGATCACCAGTTATTTTCTAATGTCATTGTTCTTCGTGCTTCTGGCACAAGGGGGGTGTTACATTCTAAACTGAACAGCGGTGAATTTATTCAATAAAGAAGAAGAAGAAGAAGATAATGATGATGGTGATGATGATGATGATGAAGAAGAAGATAATAATGATGGTGATGATGATGATGATGAAGAAGGGGCAGAAGAAGAAGAAGAAGAAGAAGATGATGATGATGATGAAGGTAATAATAATGATGGTGATGATGATGATGATGATGATGATGAAGAA
>NC_134908.1:20243503-20263503 GCF_041734735.1 Babylonia areolata
CACACACACACACACACACACACACCACAGCTACTACTACTACTATACTACCACCACAACCAGCGGCACACACTTCGTCCTCCCACCACCACCACCACCGTCACCACACCACCACTACTACTACTACTGCTGCTGCTGCTACCACCACCACCACTACCATCTCCTCTACTACCACTACTTCTGCTACTACTACTACTGACACAACAACAACAACAGCTACCACTACTACTACTACTATACACACCCTACTGCTGTTACTACTACCACCACCACCACCACCACTACCACCTCTACTACTAATACTACTTCTGCTACTACTACTGACAAAACAACAACAACAGCTACCACTACTACTACTACTACTACTACCACTACACAGACCCTACTGCTATTGCTACTACTACTGGCACAACAACAACAACTACTACTGCTACTACTACTACTGTTATTATTACTACAAACTAAGCACTCAGACAAACTCCTTCTACTACTACTACTACTGGCACAACACCACCACCAACAACAACTACTACTACTACTACTACTACTACTATTACTACAAACTAAGCACTCAGAAAGACAAACTCCTCCTTCTACTACTACTACTACTACTACTACTACTACTACTGGCATAACAATAACATCCACCACCACCACTACTACTACTACTACTACTACTACTGGCATAACAATAACATCCACCACCACCACCACTACTACTACTACTACTACTGGCATAACAATAACATCCACCACCACCACTACTACTACTACTACTACTGGCATAACAATAACATCCACCACCACCACTACTACTACTACTACTACTGGCATAACAATAACATCCACCACCACCACTACTACTACTACTACTACTGGCATAACAATAACATCCACCACCACCACTACTACTACTACTACTACTGGCATAACAATAACATCCACCACCACCACTACTACTGCTACTACTACTGGCATAACAATAACATCCACCACCACCACTACTACTGCTACTACTACTGGCATAACAATAACATCCACCACCACCACTACTACTACTACTACTACTGGCATAACAATAACATCCACCACCACCACTACTACTACTACTACTACTGGCATAACAATAACATCCACCACCACCACTACTACTACTGGCATAACAATAACATCCACCACCACCACCTCTACTACTACTACTACTGGCATAACAATAACATCCACCACCACCACCTCTACTACTACTACTACTGGCATAACAATAACATCCACCACCACCACTACTACTACTACTGGCATAACAATAACATCCACCACCACCACTACTACTGCTACTACTACTGGCATAACAATAACATCCACCACCACCACTACTACTACTACTACTACTGGCATAACAATAACATCCACCACCACCACTACTACTACTACTACTACTGGCATAACAATAACATCCACCACCACCACTACTACTACTACTACTACTGGCATAACAATAACATCCACCACCACCACTACTACTGCTACTACTACTGGCATAACAATAACATCCACCACCACCACTACTACTACTACTACTACTGGCATAACAATACCATCCACCACCACCACTACTACTACTACTACTACTGGCATAACAATAACATCCACCACCACCACTACTACTACTACTACTACTGGCATAATAACATCCACCACCACCACCACTACTACTACTGGCATAACAATAACATCCACCACCACCACTACTACTACTACTACTACTGGCATAACAATAACATCCACCACCACCACCACTACTACTACTACTACTGGCATAACAATAACATCCACCACCACCACTACTACTGCTACTACTACTGGCATAACAATAACATCCACCACCACCACTACTACTGCTACTACTACTGGCATAACAATAACATCCACCACCACTACTACTACTACTACTACTACTGGCATAACAATAACATCCACCACCACCACTACTACTGCTACTACTACTGGCATAACAATAACATCCACCACCACCACTACTACTGCTACTACTACTGGCATAACAATAACATCCACCACCACCACTACTACTGCTACTACTACTGGCATAACAATAACATCCACCACCACCACTACTACTGCTACTACTACAAACCGCGCCCTCGAGTACACAACCCCCCCTCTTCACTCTTCCTCCTACTCCTTCTCCTACTACTACTACTACTGCTGCTACTATGGCACAACAACAACTACTACAACTAAACATCTTCTACCACTGGCACAACAACAACAGGAACACACGAACACACACACACACACACATGCACACACGCGACAACAACTACTACGACTTCAACCACCACCACCACCACCACCACCTCTACCACCGCCAATACACACCCACTCACCTAGAACAGACAGGTTGGAGGAGGCACTGAGGTAGACAAAGGTATAGTCCGACCTCATCGCTGACACCAGACACAGGTAGGTCCCGGCGTCTCCCCAGCCGGGCAGTCTGATGGTCAGCACCAGCCTCCTATCCTCGAGGTCGCCCTCCACCTCCATCCGCCTGCAATGATGACGTCACGCGTGGTGACGTCACTAGGGCCACTGATGTCGTCACGCGGTGGGGGGGGGGGGGAGGAGTGTGGGGTGTTGGGGGGGGGGGGGCGGGGTCAAATCAGTAGTAGTCCCCTCCCCACCCCCCACCCCCCCCACCCCCCAAACCCCCTCCCTCCCCAGAAAAAAAAAGTCACGGTCGGCTAGTTTGACTGAATTTAGTTTTGTTTAGTCGATTCCAGTCTGAATTATCACCTCTACCATCTCACTTACTCACAAGAACTGTCTCCCACTCACTCGCTCACTCACACACTCACTCTCTCACTCAGTCTCTCCCACTTATTCACTCACTCTCGAGCTGTCCCCCAACTCACTAACTTAAGATACTCTCTCCTTTTCAACCACCCACTCACTCGCTCACTCACTCTCTCCTTCTCACTCACTCACTCACTAACTCACCCACTCACAAACTGGTTTTATCCTACTCACTCACTCACTACCCCCCACTCACTCACTCACTAACTCACCCACTCACAAACCCTTTTTTTCCTACTCACTCACTCCCTCACTCTCTCATTCACTCAATCACAAGCACTCACACACACTTCCTCACTCACTCACTCACTCACTCACTCACTCACTCACTCACTCACTCACTCACTCACTCTCTCCCTCCCTCTCACTCAGTCACTCACTCCCTCACTCTCTCATTCACTCACTCACAAACACTCACACTCACAAACACTTCCTCACTCACTCACTCCCTCACTCTCTCATTCACTCACTCACACTCACAAACACTTACTCACTCACTCATTTTCACTCCCTCCCTCCCTCTCACTCACTCACTCAATCAATCAATCAGTCACAAACACTCACATTCACAAACACTTCCTCACTCACTCACTCATTTTCACTCCCTCCCTCCCTCTCACTCAGTCACTCACTCCCTCACTCTCTCATTCACTCACTCACAAGCACTCACAAACACTTCCTCACTCACTCACTCACTCACTCACTCACTCACTCATTTTCACTCCCTCCCTCCCTCTCCCTCCCTCTCACTCACTCACTCACTCACTCACTCACTCACTCATTTTCACTCCTTCCCTCTCACTCACTCACTCACTCACTCACGCATTTTCACTCCCTCTCTCCCTCCCTCTCACTCACTCAGGCCATCACACTTACTGCTTAGCGTTGTCTTCTGTCACATGAAGCCTGGTTCCCTCGTGAAAACTGACCCCGGCTAGAAGAACGTCAGGTCCTTTCTTGGAAGTCTCTTCTTTCGTTTTCGTTTTGTTCTTGTCTGCTGGCTTCGTTCCACTGGCCGCTGCATTGCTGTAATCATCGTTCAGCAATAGCCGAGTGGTTACAGCCTCGGACTTTCAATCTGAGGGTCCCTGGTTCGAATCTCGGTAACAGCGCCTAGTGGGTAAACAGTGGAGATTTTACCGTGTGTGCAGACCTGCTTGTGCCTGGACCCCCTTCGTGTGTATACGCAAGCAGAAGGTCAAAATACGCACGTTAAAGATCCTGTAATTCATGTCAGCGTTATGGAAACAAGAACATAACCAGCATGCACACCCACCGAAAACGGAGTATGGCTGCCACACGGGGGGATAAAAACGGTCATACACGTAAAAGCCCACTCGTGTATATACGAGTGGGAGCTGCAGCCCACGAAAAAAGAAGACTGGTGCATCACAGCAACAGAATGTTGTGTTGCTCTGATTCCTCACATCAACAATATATCTCTGTTCTTCACGTCAGTAACATATCCCTTGCTGCTGTACAATGACTGTTAACATCAGTGACATATCCCTGTTCTTCACGTCAATAACATATCCCTTGCTGCTGTACAATGACTGTTAACATCAGTGACATATCCCTGTTCTTCACGTCAATAACATATCCCTTGCTGCTATACAATGATTGTTAACATCAGTGACATATCCCTGTTCTTCACGTCAATAACATATCCCTTGCTGCTGTACAATGACTGTTAACATCAGTGACATATCCCTGTTCTTCACGTCAATAACATATCCCTTGCTGCTATACAATGACTGTTAACATCAGTGACATATCCCTGTTCTTCACGTCAATAACATATCCCTTGCTGCTGTACAATGACTGTTAACATCAGTGACATATCCCTGTTCTTCACGTCAATAACACGTCCCTTGCTGCTATACAATGATTGTTAACATCAGTGACATATCCCTGGTCTTCACGTCAATAAAATATCCCTTGCTGCTGTACAATGACTGTTAACATCAGTGACATATCCCTGTTCTTCACGTCAATGACATATCCCTTGCTGCTGTACAATGACTGTTAACATCAGTGACATATCCCTGTTCTTCGCGTCAATAGCATATCCCTTGCTGCTATACAATGACTGTTAACATCAGTGACATATCCCTGTTCTTCACGTCAATAAAATATCCCTTGCTGCTGTACAATGATTGTTAACATCAGTGACATATCCCTGTTCTTCACGTCAATAACATATCCCTTGCTGCTATACAATGAGTGTTAACATCAGTGACATTTTCCTGTTCTTTGCATCAATGACATATCCCTGTTCTTCACGTCAATAACATATCCCTGTTCTTCACGTCAATAACATATCCCTGTTCTTCACGTCAATAACATATCCCTTGCTGCTATACAATGATTGTTAACATCAGTGACATGTTCCTGTTCTTAGCATCAATGACATATCCCTGTTCTTCACGTCAATAACATATCCCTGTTCTTCACGTCAATAACATATCCCTGCCGTGATACCGTGATTCTTCAATGTCAATAACATTTTTTCTTGTTCCTCACATCAATAAGATATTCCTGTTCTTGGCATCTTCTTCTTCTGCGTTCGTGGGCTGCAACTCCCACGTTCACTCGCATGTACACGAGTGGGCTTTTACGTGTATGACCGTTTTTACTCCACCATGTAGGCAGCCATACTCCGTTTTCGGGAGTGTGCATGCTGAGTATGTTCTTGTTTCCATAACCCACCGAACGCTGACATGGATTACAGGATCTTTAACGTGCGTATTTGATCTTCTGCTTGCGTATACACACGAAGGGGGTTCAGGCACTAGCAGGTCTGCACATATGTTGACCTGGGAGATCGGAAAAATCTCCACCCTTTACCCACCAGGCGCCGTTACCGAGATTCGAACCCGGGACCCTCAGATTGACAGTCCAACGCTTTAACTACTCGGTTATTGCGCCCGTCAGTTCTTGACATCAATAACATATCCCTGTTCTTCACATCAACAATGTATCCCTGTTCTGATAGATAGATAGATAGATAGATAGATAGATAGATAGATAGAGGAAAATCGATTACGAGACAGTCACAAAGATAGGCAGACAAACAAATATACGAATAAATTATTCATAAATGAATACTAACATTTCGAGCAAGCAAGTAGCCTAACTAACTAACGGCACACCTAAAGATTGACCTTCCAATTCACTGACCTTGCTGACCTCTTAATTTGCATCATGACCACCTGGGATGGCCGCTCTGTACCAGACGGTGACGTCATGGAACACGTCAGCGACACTGATTGCGTCACTTCCGGGTAGAAGTATCTTGGCTCCGCTTTCATGACAACAGGGGCTTCATCTGTGGATGTATAGGTACATAGATAGAGAGAGAGAAAGATAGAAAGATAGATAGACAGATATATATATATATATATATATATATATATATATATATATATATATAGAGAGAGAGAGAGAGAGACATAGATACATAGATAGATACATAGATAGAGATACATACATACATACATACATACATAGAGAGATAGAGAAATAGATAGATAGATAGAGAGAGAGAGTGAGATAGAGAGAGAGATATATATATATATTGAGAGAGAAATAGATAGATAGATAAAGAGATAGAGAGAAACAGAGAGAGAGGGAGAGAGAGAGATAGAGAGATAGGTAGAGAGATAGATAGAGAGAGTGAGATAGATAGAGAGAAAGAGAGAGAGAGAGAAATAGATAGATAGATAGATAGAGAGATAGAGAGAAATAGAGAGAGATATAGAGTTAGATAGATAGATAGATAGATAGATAGTTGTTTTTTTAAGCGAAAGAAAAAAAAGATAACAAGGTGGAAAAAAAATAAATGGTTGAAATTATAAATAAATAAATTATCAGATAAACAAGTCAATCAATCAATTTTGAAAAAAAAGGGGGGAATTGCATAATCTGTTTTTCTCTTTTTTTTTCTTTTGTCTTCAAGTGTATTTGTTTGGTTATCAACGTGGGTTTTTGTCCTACTGAATTTTTGGCAGGGACAAACATTCTGTTGTTCTTCTTCTTCGTGCGCTAAGTGTATGCTGCACTCGGAACCTCGGTATAATTATCCGTGTCATTCGAATGACTAGCGTCCAGACCGCCACTGAAGGCCTAGTGGAAAGGGTGTGGGAAGAGAATTCTGACGACTGTGGGATTCGAACCCCTACCCTCAGATTGTGAGATGGACGTGTGTTACCACTCGGCCTCCGTTCCACCATGAAGGGTGAATCTCAAAAGATGTCTGTCAACACAAGCTTGGGGGGCAGTTTGAGATCACTTGCAAGTATGTATATATATATATATATATATATATATATATATATATGTATATATGATAGTCAGTCGTGTCCGACTATGACCATCAGAACAGCAGAGGAGGCAACTGCTGTTCCGACTATTTGGGCTAGAATCTGATTATAGTGGAGAGTGTCTTGCCCAAGTTACATCCCCACTCTCTCGGCCAAGAGGGTTTTAGGACAGTCGGCGTTGGGGATGGTTCCCAAAGGCCAACTAGCCCACAAGGCTGCAGCACTAAGAACCAGTGCAATTTTGCCTCCTAGTTTGAGAGTCATAGTCCTTCACAAAAAGACTAAACTGTAAATGGTTTCCCATTGACTGGAGAAACCATTGATAATACAGCTCTCACTTTGCTGTTGGCCCAAATGTAAACTTATGTCAATCTGTGATATAAGCCGAGTGTTGGGCAAGTAAAATCACGCATACAACACAACACACAGAGACCACCAAAAAAAAATCCTTTTATCAACTGAAACAGCCACGACATCTGTTCCTCTCACATGTGGAAACACATGTTCATTATAGATTTCTTCTTCTTCTTCTTCGTTCGTTCGTTCGTGGGCTGCAACACCCACGTTCACTCGTTAAACATGACAGGGCTGGGATTTTAAGTGTGTGACCGTTTGTACCCGCGCCATGTAGAATAGAATAGAATGTGACTTTATTACCAAGTGTACCGGGGTCACAAGGAATATTGGGGGGTGGGGGGGGGGGGCGGCGGGAGGGGGGGGGCAGTACATAACAAGATACGAACATAAATCGAAATTCATACATACACAAACACAGATACAGTAGAAATTAGGGTACATACATGTGCATATCAATCTAAAAAAAAAACTTGTGCATATTCACACATGCACGCACTGTACACACACACACACACACACACACACACACACACACACACACACGCACACACACACACACAGGCGCACAGGCGCACAAACACACACACACATGCAGTTTCAGTTTCAGTTTCACTTTCTCAAGGAGGCGTCACTGCGTTCGGACAAATCCATACACGCTACACCACATCTGTTGAGCAGATGCCTGACCAGCAGCATAACCCAACGCGCTTAGTCAGGCCTTGAGTGCATGCTTACATATTTGTGTACCTATGAAAGTGGATTTCATTTTACGTAATTTCGCCAGAGGACAACACTCTCGTTGCCATGGGTTCTTTTTCAGTGCGCCAAGTGCGTGCTGCACACGGGACCTCGGTTTATCGTCTCATCCGAAAGATTAGACGCTCAGTTTGATTTTCCAGTCAAACTTAGGAGAAAGGGCGAGAGCGGGATTCGAACCCACACCCTCACGGACTCTCTGTATTGGCAACTGAGCGTCTTAACCATTCTGCCACCTTCCTCCGCACATGCACACACACACACACACACAGACAAACTCTCTCTCTCTCTCTCTCTCACACACACACACACACACACACACACACACAGAGGCGCACAAACACACACGCACACACACACACACACATGCACGCACACACACACAGAAAAACTCTCTCTCTCTCTCCCCCTCTCTCACACACACACACACACACACACACACACACACACACACACACACACACACATACACACACACACGCACACACGCGCACCCACGCATCTAGACAGATGCCTGACCAGCAGCATAACCTCCATCACGCTTAGTCAGGCCTTGAGTGCATGCATGTATGTATTTGTGTACTTATCAGAGTGGATTTATTCTACAGAATTTTGCCAGACGACAACACTCTCGTTGCCATGGGTTCTTTTTAGAGTGTTCCAAGTGCGTGCTGCTGCACACAGGACCTCGGTTTATCGTCTCCTCCGAATGAATGACTAGACGTTCAGTTTGATTTTCCAGTCAAACTTGGGGGGAAAGGTTGAGAACAACTAAACTGTAGGTTTACAACAGGAGGGAAAGAAATTGCGTCGCTCAATACCTTTGGCTGCTATTAACCCTTTCATCGCCAAGCTCGCATTTATGCACAGGCGTGGTAGAGGACCCATGTCACTGAAAGGTGACCATTCCTTGGTCTGTTATCCATGAACCTACTGCTCTTAATGTTCGGTGGTAGGTAGGATAGGCCATATTTTCTATACATCGCAGGGGGGAATCCCCAGCTATTCTTAACCACTGTCTTAATACCACAAGGGAATTTTGTACTCTAAATTGACTGGCGGTGAAAGGGTTAATAACCTTTGACAGAGAACTTTTTTTTTTCCTTTTCTCATTCAGAACTGTGTTTTCAACGTGTTTTCTGAAAGTCAGCATAGAAGTTCAGAAAATGTTTAATTTTTTTTTTTTTAATAAAAAAAACTATCATCGATTCCATTCCAATGTCCGTACTAAAATGAAATCATCTTTAAACAAAATGAAATCAGATAAAAATAAATAAATAACATAAAATAAAATAAATAAAATAAAATAAAATAAACGATAGTCATCATTGAACAATATGATGATAAGAAATATTTTTAAACAGTGTGATATTTTGGTAATGTGATCTTAAACAATATGCTGTCATCAAAAACTACTGTTAAACAATATGATAATTTAAAACAAACAAACAAAAAAGAAGAAAACAAGATGATATATCTGTTATGTCGTCTTTATAAAACAATACAAGTACCAAAAAAATCAAAAACAAAACCCAAACTTAAACAATAACCATGACAACGAAAAATTACCATCGTAACACAAAAGACTAAATAAAACTTGAATCATATTATACAGCAGCTAAAGCCATCTTAAACAGTGTGTGGTGTTGTTGTTGTTGTTTTTAAGTCTACTTAAATATCATGATAATGGAATATACAAACTCACCGTCTGAAAAAGCCGCTTCGAATAGAATCACAACGGCCATCCACACTCCAAACAAATGATGCACAAACATTTTCTGCTTCGATAAAATGACACACCCTGCAACAACGTTGGAAATTCGCACGCATGGTACATACACAAACATCTGTTCTATAAATTGAAATGACGCGACCTATGATAGCAATAATCCATGCATTTGATTTGGTTAAAATGAAACAACAATAAATCATACACGATGCTGTACAAACATCATATGGTTTGTTAAAATGATCGAACCTGGAAAAACAACAACACAACAACAATAAAATGGAAACAACATTCGAAAGAAATAAAGAAAAAAAAATCGCAAATAAAAAGACAGACAGAAAGAAAGAAAGAAACAAAGACAGACAGGAATGAATGAAGGAATAAATAAAGAGAGTGATGAATGAATAAACGAATTGATAAAGTAGGAAGGAAGGAAGGAAGAAATAAATAAAGAAAGATACAAAGAAATGAATGGGTGAAGACACAAAGGAAGGATTGAAGAAGGAAAGAAAGAAAGAAGGAAAGAAGAAAGGAAAGAGAGATAGACAGAACAAAAGAAAGAAAGAAAGAAAAAAATGATGGATACAAACAGGACGGAAGAATAGAATGAAGGAAGAAAGAAAGAAAGAAGGAAAGAAAGAAAGAAAGAAAAAAAGAACGAAAGAACGAACGAACGAACGAATAAATGAATGAAAACACGGAGGATGGAAGAAAGGAAAAAAAAAAGAAAGAAAGAAAGAAAAGAATGAACGAACGAACGAACAAACGAATGAACTAATGAATGAATGAAAACACGAAGAAAGAAAGAAAGGAAGAATGAATGCATGAATGAATGAATGAATGAATGAAAGAATGAATGAATGAATTAATGAATGAAATGCGAAGAAAGGTAGAAAGAAAGAAAGAAAGAATGAAAGAAAGAAAGAAAGAATGAATAAATGAATGAATGAATGAATGAATGAATGAAACCACGAAGGAGGGAAGGAAGGAAGAAAGAAAGAATGAATGAATGAATGAAATACGAAGGATGAAAGAAAGAAAAAAAATGAACGAACGAATGAATGAATGAATGAAAACACGAAGGAAGGAAGAAAGAAAGAAAGAAAGAAAGAATGAATGAATGAATGAATGAATGAATGAATGAAAAAACACAAAAAAAGAAATAAACAAACAAACAAAGAAGAAAACCAAACAATTCCTCTGACCTGAAAACGTTAGAAACATCAACGGCTATGGCAACAACAACAACAACAACAACAACAAAAAACACCTCTCGCACACACTGTTTATCCAGACGTTGAATTCACAAACACAACAACTTCACAACACACGCTAACTGCGACTGCGTTGAAAGTGCTGCTTAAAGCTGATCGAATATCGCCACTCAATTTGTCGCCGGGCTTAGCCTATATTGCCGACGGGCAAATATTGTCGCCAGCGACAATATGTGGCAGCCAACCTTTTCACACACACACACACACACACACACACACACACACACACACACACACACACACACACACACACACACACACATTCACATACTCGTATGCGTACACAGTAATTCCCCCCTGCCCCCACCCCCTCCCCCTTCTCCCACTCGATTTTTTTTTCCTTCCCTCGTCTAATATCACTTACAGTGAAAAGACGTTAAACTAAAGAACGAACGAACACACACACACACACACACACACACACACACACACACACACACACACACACACACACACCCCAACTAAACTGAGCGAGACTGCTTGCCGCCTAGATTATCGTCGTCGACAGAGTGACAGAAAGAGATTCAGAGAGAGAGACAGAGAGAGTCAGTTAGAGAGAGAGACAGAGAGAGTCAGAGAGACAGACAGACAGACAGACAGATACAGAGACAGTCAGAGAGAGAGACAGAGACAGTCAGAGAGAGAGACAGAGGCAGTCAGAGAGAGAGACAGAGTGTGAGAGTCAGAAAGAGTGTGTGTATGTGTGTGTGAGAGAGAGAGAGAGAGAGAGAGAGAGAGAGAGTGAGAGAGAGAAAAGGAAAAAGAGAGTGCGAGAGAGAGTGAGTGAGAGAGAGAGAGAGAAGAAAAAGAGAGGGAAAGTAAGTGAAAGAGAGTCAGAGAGAGAAAATGAAAAAGAGAGAGAGAGTGAGAGTGAGAATCAGAGAAAGAGAGAGAGAAGAAGAAGAAAGAGAGAAAGAGAGAGTGAGAGTGTGAGAGACAGAGTGACAGAGAGAGAAGAACAAAGAGAGAGATAGAGAGAGAGTGAGAGAGAGAGAGAGAGAGTCAGAGAGAGAGAAGAAGAAGAAGAAAAAAGAGCGAGAAGAAGAAGAAGAAGAAGAAGAAGAAAGAGAGTCAGAGAGAGACAGAGAGAGAAGAAGAAAGAGAGAGAGTGAGAGTGAGAGGAAGAGAGAGAATAATGAGAGTCAGGGACAGACAGACAGACAGACAGACAGACAGACAGACAGACAGACAGACAGACAGACAGATAGACAGAAGGAGACAAGGAAGACAGAGGAACAACAAATAAAGAGGGAAATGACGGAGGGGGGATGGAGGGGGGTGGGGGGGGAGAGACGGGGAGCAACGGAAGTTTTTAAACTTTTTAACTCACTCAGTACGGCCAGTCCTCTCTTCTCCTCTACACAGACCCCTCGGATGTCCAGTGGGTGTGTGAATGACCCAACCTTTAGCTTCCGTCGTCAGAATTGTGGTATTCTTTGTCAACATTCACCTCTTCAGTATAAGAGCCTTCCTCTTGCAATATTTTGATGATGGTAATTGGGGTGAAACGCTGTTAACGTCGTCTCTTTCGCCGTTCGTATGGAGAGAGTTAAGAGACAGCAGCTCGGATCCATTTCAATTCTCTTCAAAGAACAGAGCCATTTGATATTTTGTGTTTTGTATTTCTTTTTATAAAACAACAGATTTCTCTGTGTGAAATTCGGGCTGCTCTCCCCAGGGAGAGCGCGTCGCTATACTACAGCGCCACCCTTTTTTGGGGGTGGGGGGTGGGGGGGGGGTATTTTTCCTGCGTGCAGTTTTATTTGTTTTTCCTATTGACGTGGATTTTTCTACAGAATTTTGTTCTGTAATAACATCATTATGCAGTGGAAGATTTTACACTTGTGTGTTGGTTACGTTCAGGGGAACTATTAAAACGCCTTACCAATCAGCGTATTTCATTCGCTGCTTAACCAGAGGATGGGAATTCAACACGAAAATCGATGCTGTAACATCTGGTGTTGATTTTACTTTGCCACAACATTTCCAGTCAATACATAGCGCTTGTATGTGACTCTGTGTGTGTGTGTGTGTGAGTGTGTGTGTGTGTGTGTGTGTGTGTGTGTGTGTGTGTGTGTGTGTGTGAGTGTGTGTGTGTGTGTGTGTGTGTGTGTGTGTGTGTGTGTGTGTGTGTGTGTGTGTGTGTGTGTGTGTGTGTGTGTGTGTGTGTGTGTGTGTGTTTGTGTGTGTGTGACTCTGTGTGTGTGTGTGACTCTGTGTGTGTGTGTGTGTGTGTGTGTGTGTGTGTGTGTGTGTGTGACTAATATCATCTTAGATGAACAGAATATAAATCAGTAAACGAACGTGTGTATGTGTGTGGTTGTGTGTGTGTGTGTGTGTGTAGATGTGTGTGTGTATGTGTGTGTGTGTGTGCGTGTGTGTGTGTATGTGTGCGTGCGTGTGTGTGTGTGTGTTTGTGTATGGGTCTGTGTTTGTATGTATGTATATATATATATGTGTGTGTGTGTGTGTGTGTGTGTGTGTGTGTGTGTGTGTGTGTGTGTGCGAGTGCGTGCGTGCATGCATGGGTGTGTGTGTGGATGCGTGTGTATGTGTGTATATATGTGCGTGCGTGTGCGTGTGTCCGTGTGGGTTTGACTGTTATCACTGAGTTTAAATTTTGTCTCAGAAACGCCTTTTGAACTCTAATTGTTTTGGAAAGGATAGTAAAGAGGAAAGAGATAGGGGGAAAAAAATGACGAAGATGATAAGAATATAAGAAGAAAACAGAATAATAGGAAAGTCTTACAACGATCCTCTCTTGAAATCGGCAAATCACTGCGAATCGTTTAATTCAGAAAGAAAAGTAATTTTTAAAAAAAAAAAAAAAGACTAAAATAAACATCATCACAAAAAATATTGCTGTACATATCTAAACTAAGCTGAAGACAGACACACACACACACACAGAGACAGACAGACAGACAGACACAGAGAGAGAGTCCAACAGAGTTTAGCAAGGGAGAGTACTTTCATTTTTTCAAGCAGTGAGCCTTTTCCGTCGAACCACGATTCGGTGTTTCTCTCCCTTTTCCTTGTGTGTGTGTGTGTGTGTGTGTTTGTTGTTGTTTTTTAGTCGAGTACCCGCCTTGAACAGAGTCTATACTGCGCAAATTACATAACGAGAGAGAGAGAGGGGTGAGAGAGAGAGGGGGAGAAGAGAGAGAGGGAGAGAGGTAGACAGGGAGAGAAGGGGGAGAAGAGATAGGGGGAGAGAAAGATTTAATGATGCATCCATTCTTTTAATTACTCCCCCCCCCCATTCCCCACCTTTTCATTCCAACTCAAGGCCTGACGAAACACGTTAGGATCACGCCAGTTGCATTGCTCGGATGGAAGAGCCTAGTATGGTCGTAACCCGCTACTAACTGTGTGTAGTATGGAACTGACCAATGGCGTAGTTCTGTCAACGTAGCCATTTAGTCACGTGTAACTGTCAAAAAAAAGTTAGAACCAAGCAAATGCATAGGATGGTTAATTTAAGCAGCTAGCGTGTATATATATATATATATATAATATGTGTGATTAACAAATAGTAAAGAGTGGTAACTCTCTCCATTCACAAGGTGCACAACTTCAAGTCAGTGCTGCTTACGCTACCGATTCAGCTAGCACACAGGTAAAAAAAAAAAGGTACATTGGAACAAACCCAGACACTTCCTCAAAAAAAGGAAGCGCCGGGCCTGTCCTTAAACCGATTATTTGACATGTGCACACAGCAGCAGCAAAGACAGAAGAAATGTGCAAACACAAATTAGCTTGTATTCAAAGACTGGCATAGCCTCTTTAATCCTGAACAAGCCACACAGAACACATGGACAATACAGAACAAACACATGGTTGCCTCGGTGGGTAGCGTGTATGTATATATATATATATATATATATATATATATATATATATATATATATGGATTTGTCCGAACGCAGTGACGCCTCCTTGAGCTACTGATACTGATACTGATATTGCCATTCATGTAAACTGAACCAGAGACACTAGAACTCTAGAGATATTACTGTCTATGACTGAACTGACTTGATATTCATTCCCCATTCAACCAGGCCGCACGAGCGCGCGTGCGTGCGTCGATGCGTTCTGAAGCCTTGAGGCATTGTTGGACGTGGAATAGCTATTGATCCCTCGCAGTGTGCAGTCAACTGTAACGCCGGACAACGTTTGATTGTGCCATTGCTGATCACTGACCCGTGTCACAGCCTCAAACGTACTCCCCCCCCCCCATGAAAGGTTTTACCCCCGGAGGAATTTTGTGTCTAGTCAGGAGCTACTGTGTGTGCATAGCTTATCACCGGTGCCACAGCGTCAAACGTCACTCCCCATGAAAGGTTTTACCCCGGAGGAATTTTGTGTCTAGTCAGGATCTACTGTGTGTGCATAGCTTATCACCGGTGCCACAGCGTCAAACGTCACTCCCCATGAAAGGTTTTACCCTGGAGGAATCCCTCTCTCGCCCTTTCTCCCCAAGTTTGATTGACTGTAGAAAAACAAAAAACACAATAAATAAATGAATAAATAAATAAATTAAAAAAAATAAAATAATAATGAGCGTTTAGTCATTCAGGATGAGACGATAAAACCGGGGTCCCGTTGTGCAGCAGCTGACACACTTGGCGGACTGGAAAAGAACCCATGGCAACAAAATGGTGTCAGTCCTCCGGTTAAAAAAAATTCTATAGAAGAAACTCACTCCGATAGGCACACACACACACACACACACACACACATACACACACACACATATATATATATATATATATATATATATGTGCACACACTTAAGGCCTGGCTCAAGTGTTACGCTGCTGGTCAGGCATCTGTCTAGCAGATGTGGCGTAGCGTGTATGGATTTGTCCGAACGCAGTGACGCCTCCTTGAGAAACTGAAACTGAAACGAATGATAATGGAAGTTAAGATGATGGAGTGGGAGGGAGGGGAGGGGGGGAGGGTGAGGGGAAGAGTTCTACTACCTGTATTGATTGTAACTGGTTAGGTTTAACCCCTATAATGCGAACGGGCATCCACGCGCATGCGAGCGAATTCACACAAAAACGCAAAGCCAACACACACACACACACACACACACACACACACCGCGCGCACACACACACACACAAACACACACACACACACACACACACACACACACACACACACACACAGATTATGCGCGCGCGAATGCATAAAGACACATGTACACGCACTTATTCAAATATGTTTACAAACACCCGCAAGCACACACACACACACACACACACACACACACACACACACACACACACACACACACACACACACACACACACACACACACACACACACAGAGAGATTATGCGCGCGTGAATGCATAAAGACACATGTACACGCACTTATTCAAATACGTTACAAACACCCGCAAGCACAGAGAGAGAGAGAGAGAGAGAGAGAGAGAGAGAGAGAGAGATTATGCGCGCGCGCGCATGCATGTATGCATAAAGACACATGCGCACGAACTCATTCAAATATGAGTACAAAACACATACACACACACACACACACACACACACACACACACACACACACACACACACACACACACACCACACACACACACACACACACACACACACACACACACACCACACACACCACACACACACACACACACACACACACACACACAACCACAAGAACCTTTTTTTTCCAGAAACGATCTCATCTTTAATGA
This sequence comes from Babylonia areolata, assembly GCF_041734735.1. NCBI lineage: Eukaryota > Metazoa > Mollusca > Gastropoda > Neogastropoda > Buccinidae > Babylonia > Babylonia areolata. The sequence continues at coordinate 20,260,535 of NC_134908.1, forward strand.
TACAAAACCACAAAGAAAAAAAAAAAACCCAGCGCACATTGTTGTTGTCTGTTGATAGCCAGCGACCATATGACAAACTGAACACAGCAATAATGCCCAGCGAAACCCGAATTCATTGAACGAATTGGTGAACAACAACCAAAAAAACCTCTCCATCTCTACTGAAGGTCTTTGCACAAGTTGCAAGGTTAGTCTAGTGTTGGCTGCAGAAACCATTGAGAGAGTTAATTTTTAAGCGTGTATAATATATATATATATATATATATATATATATATATATATATATATATATATATATATATATATATATATATATATATATATATAGACACAGCGCTCGATTCTAAAAAGTTTCGTTAATAATTTGTTCTTCCTTACCATGGTGTGGGTGGGGGTGGGGAGGTGGGGGTGTGGGAGGTGGGGGTAGGTGCGGGGTGCAAGGTTTAATGGATTGGGTTAGAAATGTGCTTTGTGTGTGTGTGTGTGCTTTGTGTGTGTGTGTGTGTGTGTGTGTGTGTCTGTGTCTGTGTGTGTCTCTCTGTGTGTGTTTCAAAAACAAAACCTGTTGAGTTTCACAATCATAAAACGGTCTTAAAAACGTAATGCGAGACAGACAGACAGAGAGAGAGAGAGAGAGAAGAAGAAGAAGAAGAAGAAGAAGAAGAGATAAAGACAGAGGGAAAGTTGGAGAGAGAGAGTTGAGGAGAAAGAAAGAAAGAAAGAAAGAAAAAAAAGGTCGCGAGACTCACCCCTTATCTGATAACACTATTTCTTCTTTCTGTCTTTCTGTCTGTCTGTCTTTCTTTCTTTCTCCTATATAAGAGGCCCCTAGTTTGTTCCTGGACACCCCTCCTCCCCCCCCCCCCCCCAAACCCCCTCCCCCCTCCGCCCCACCCTCCATTTCTTCCCTTCAGATCCACACACACTCCTCTCGTGTTTCGTTAACTGGTTGGTTAATGTGATTCTTTAAACACCGCCCCATCTTTGGTAGAAGACTGCACACGCTTTTTTTTATGTTCAGGTTGACCTGTTTTTTTCGCTTTCATTCTCTTCCTTTCCTTCCTTCCTTCCTTTCTGCCTGCCTTCCTTCCTTTCTGCCTTCCTTCCTTCATTCTTCCTTCCTTTCTCCCTCTCTTCCTCCTTTCCTTCCTTTCTCCCTCCCTTCCTCCCTCTCTTCCTCCCTTCCTGCCTTTCTGCCTTCCTTCCTTCCTCCCTCCCTCCCTTCCTTCCTTCCTCCCTTCCTACCTGCCTTCCTTCCTTCCTACCTCCCTCCCTCCCTCCCTCCCTCCCTTCCTTCCTCCCTTCCTTCCTCCCTCCCTCCCTTCCTTCCCCCTTCCTTCCTTCCTCCCTCCCTTCCTTCCTTCCTTCTTCCCTTCCTTCCTCCCTTCCTCCCTCCTTCCCTTCCTTCCTTCCTCCCTTCCTTCCTCCCTTCCTCCCTCCTTCCCTTCCTTCCTTCCTCCCTTCCTTCCTTCTTCCCTTCCTTCCTCCCTTCCTTCCTTCCTTCTTCCCTTCCTTCCTCCCTTCCTCCCTCCTTCCCTTCCTTCCTTCCTTCCTTCCTTCTTCCCTTCCTTCCTCCCTTCCTCCCTCCCTTCCTTCCTTCCTCCCTTCCTTCCTCCCTCCCTTCCTTCATCCCTTCCTTCCTACCTGCCTTCCTTCCTGCCTTCCTTCCTCCCTCCCTCCCTTCCTTCCTTCCAAACCCAAGACATTCTGATACCAGCCCTACCCCCCCCCCTCCAAAAAAACCCCAAAAAAACCTCCCACCCCCCCACCCCCTCTCCCCCACACACCCCAAGCCAAGACACGACAGTTCTGGTTAACCATTACCCTTTACCCCACCCCAAACCCCTAACCCTCCTTTTCCTCCCCCTCCCTTTCTTTTTTTTTTTTTAGCCTGTAGGGAAAATATCCCCAAAATAACGCCCGTTTCGAAGCTTGCCACCTCCTGACGAAGACCCCGCCCCGCCGTTGCTACCATTGTTGCTGCCGTTGTTGCCGTTACGGTTGTTGCCAGTCAGGGCAGCCATCTGGCGGTTGAAGTTCATCATCTGCATCATGGCCAACATCGAGGACATCATAGGGTTCATGGGCACGGGTTCTCCAGGCGGCGGAGCCTCCCCTCCTCCTGTCATGGCCGGCGGAGGGTGGTCGCCGGGGTCTTTGATCTTCTTGATGGGCATCCCGAACAGGGTCATGGGTCTGTCGCCAGGGTCCTTGAAGGGGTTACGGGTCATTCCTGGCGGAGGGTGATCACCTGGGTCCTTGACCTTTTGACACCCGGGGGTCATCATCATCATCATCATCATCATCGTTATTGTTGTTGTCGTTGTCGTCATCGCTGTCATTGTCATCATCAATATCCTTGACCTTTTTTGTGAAACCCCGGGGTGTCGTCATCATCATTATAATCATTGTTGTCGTTGTCATCATCATTGTCATCGTCTTCGTCATTGTCATCGCTGTCATCATCAATGTAATCATAATTGTCATAGTCATCATCATTATGGTCGTCGTCGTCGTCAGCACCAGCAGAAGCATCCTCATCCTCGTCATCATCATCATCATCATCATCATCATCATCATCATCATCATCTTCTTCTTCTTCTTCTTCTTCTTCTTCTTCTTCTTCTTCTTCTTCTTCTTCTTCATAGTCATCATCATTGTTATTGTCTTCGTCATTGTCATCGCTGTCATCATCAATGCAATCATAATTGTCATAGTCATCATCATTATCGTCGTCGTCGTCAGCAGAAGCAGAAGCGGAAGCATCCTCATCCTCGTCATCATCATCATCATCATCATCATCATCATCATCATTACCACCACCACCATCTTCTTCTTCTTCTTCTTCTTCTTCTTCTTCTTCTTCTTCTTCTTCATAGTCATTGTCATTGTCATTGTCATCATCATTATCATCATCCTCCTCATCATCATCATCATGAAAATAACATGACGAAGATGTCGTTCATCAC
>NC_134908.1:20276003-20278503 GCF_041734735.1 Babylonia areolata
AGACACACACATGTACAAACAGATAGAAAAACATAGATAGACAGACAAACACACACACAAACAGACAGACAGACAGGAAGGCAGGCAGGCAAATATAGAAACAGATAGACAGACAGACAAACATACAGACAGGCAAACACACATACAAACAGACAAACATGCATACAGACTGAATGACAGACAAAAGAGAGACATACACACAGACAAACAAACAGAGAGACAGACAGACAGACAGACAGGCAGACAGACAGGCAGGCAGACATACACACAGACAAAACAAACAGACAGACAGACAGACAGACATACAGACAAGTTTTAAGCCACGACAGCCAAAAGGCTAAAGGTAGTCCTCTGTCTTGTGTCAGAGGCCTGTCAAAACAGGACCTCCAAAAAGAAAACGCTGTCATTGTTTCTCACACGGCATTCATCATCAGACAGTCACACAGACAGACAGACAGACAGTCACACAGACAGACAGACAGGCAGACAGACAAGTTTTAAGACAGACAGACAGACAGACAGTCACACAGACAGACAGACAGACAGATAGATACATAGACAGAGAGACAGGCAGACAGGCAGACAGACAGACAGGCAGACAGACAGACAGACAGACAGATTGACAGACACACAGACAGGCTGACAGACAGACAGACAGATTGACAGACACACAGACAGGCTGACAGACAGACAAAGAGAAATACAAACACACAGACAAGATAGACAGACAAACAAGCAGACAGGCAAACAGACAGACAGGTAGACAGACAGACAAACAAACATACAGAGAGACAGACAAACATACATACATACAAACAGATAGAAAAACAGAGATAGACAAACACATAGACATACAGACAGACAAGCAAACAGACAGACAGACAAACAGACAGACAGACAAACACACAGACAGACAGACAGTCAAACATGCATACAAACAGAATGACAGACAGAACAGACATACACACAGACAAAACAAACAGACAGACAGACAAACAGACAGACAGACAGGCAAACACACAGACAGACAGACAGTCAAACATGCATACAAACAGTATGACAGACAAAACAGACATACACACAGACAAAACAAACAGAGGGACAGACAGACAGACAGGCAGACAGACAGACAGACATACAGACAAGTTTTAAGCCACGACAGCCAAAAGGCTAAAGGTAGTCCTCTGTCTTGTGTCAGGGGCCTGTCAAAACAGGACCTCCAAAAAGAAAACGCTGTCATTGTTTCTTACATGACATTCATCATCAGACAGTCACACAGACAGACAGACAGTCACACAGACAGACAGACAGTCACACAGACACACAGACAGACAGACAGTCACACAGACACACAGACAGACAGACAGACAGATTGACAGACAGGCAGGCAGGCAGACAGACAGACAGAACAAACATACAGACAAACACACACACAAACAGATAGGAGAACATAGATAGACAAACAGACAGACAAACAAACACATAGACAGACAGACAGGCAAACATGCGTACAAACAGACAAACATGCATACAAACAGAATGACAGACAAAGCAGACATACACACAGACAAACAGAGACAGACAGACAGACAGACAGGCAGACATACACACAGACAAAACAAACAGAGAGACAGACAGACAGACATACAGACAAGTTTTAAGCCACGACAGCCAAAAGGCTAAAGGTAGTCCTCCGTCTTATGCCAGAGGCCTGTCAAAACAGGACCTCCAAAAAGAAAATGGTGTCATTGTTTCTCACACGGCATTCATCATCAGCTGAGCGTAGAATGCCTTGAGTTTCGTGACCAGGTATTATCATGCTCCATGTATCAGCACTAGGCAGTTCTGTGTGACCTTGACAAGGGGGAGGGGGGGAGAGGGGTGGTGCGGGGGAATGGAGGGGAGGAGAGTGTGTGTGGAGGGGGTGGCGGTGAGGGAGGGGGTGGGGGTGTAGGTTGGTGGGGGGGGGGTTGTTGGTAGGTGGTGATTTTACAAAGCCTGGGCTGTGGAGTATGTCTTCGTACGTAAAACATGTTGTGTAGAGTATATCTTATAGCATGGTGTGTAGAATACATATGTAGAATATAGAATCGAAATAAATAAATGTCTTTGTTACCAAGTGTACCAGGGTCACAAGGAATATTGGGGGCTGTGGAAACAAATCAAAGTGGCCGCCAAACAGTGTATCAAAGAAATCGGGTTTGTGGTCCATGTGGTGCATGCAGACACTTTTTGTTATGTGGACTTGACACACAATGACATTATCTTCATTTTCATGTGAGATTGTGTTGATTCTTCAAATATTGTACTTTTTTTATGAATTTTTGAAATTTTAGGTATTGCGAAATCCTCAAAATTTACAATGGGTAAAAAGATTTGAACTGCTATGAATTAAAACCCAGAGAATATTTTCATACATACTCATGACAAAACTTCAATAACATGTCATAAAACAATCATGCAAAGTCTCATCGTTGTAGGTTTACGCATCATTGAGCAA
>NC_134908.1:20286003-20291003 GCF_041734735.1 Babylonia areolata
TCTATAAGTATTCTGTCAGTACGGCCAGTCCTCTTTTCCTCTACGCAGACCCCTCGGATGTCCAGTGGGTGTCTGAATGACCCAACCTTTAGCTTCCGTCGTCAGAATTGTGGCATTCTTTGTCCACATTCACCTCTTCAGTATAAGAGCCTTCCGCTTGCAATATTTTGATGATGGTAACTGGGGTGAAACGCTGTTAACGTCGTCTCTTTCGCCATTCGTATGGAGAGAGTTAAACCGATGATATAGAACATGTATAGACATCGCTTCCTGGGAAACTGATGCCCTTGACTGCTCTCGCTGGAGGATGCCGTGCTCTAGTGGCATAAAGACGTTTGAAAACAAGAGAACGCTGGCCCATTAAGGAGAAGCGTGAGCGAAGGAAGCAGGGCTCAACTTCTGGAGACGTTTTCCCTTGCAACACCTGTGGGAAGTGCTGCGCATCCAGAATCGGTCTCTTCTCCCATATGAGGACACACACCGACAGATAAGCCTGCCTGCCTACTCATCCGTCGGTCCGACGGGAGACTCCATATGTAGAAAGGGGGAAGGTACTTCTTCTTCTTCTTCTTCTGCGTTCACTCGTATGCACACGAGTGGGCTTTTACGTGTATGACCGTTTTTACCCCGCCATGTAGGCAGCCATACTCCGTTTTCGGGGGTGGGGACGGTACAAAAGAATTTAAATTATTGCTGAATTAAAGAGTACGAAGACAAAAGGATAAAAAAAAAATATCTAAGCACAGGCGCAGGGTCGTGTTGACGGCCATTCACAAAAAAGGGTTCTCTATGCCAAAGTGTGTGTATGTTGAATGTAACATCTTAAATCAAAGTATTGTTGAACTGCAGTGTGTGTGTGTGTGTGTGTGTGTGTGTGTGGAGGGGATGTGAGTTTCTCTGTGTGTGTGTGTGGGGGGGGGGGGGGGTGCGTGTGCTGCGGGGACGTGAGTCTCTGTGTGTGTGTGTGTGTGTGTGTGTGGAGGGGATGTGAGTTTCTGTGTGTGTGGGGGGGGGGGGGGTGCGCGTGCTGCGGGGACGTGAGTCTGTGTGTGTGTGTGTGTGTGTGTGTGTGTGTATGTGTGTGTGGGTGGGTGTGTGTGTGTGCGGCGGAGAGGTGAGTCTGTGTGCGTGTGTGTGTGTGTGCGTCTGTATGTTTATGTGCGTGCGTGTGTGTGCGTGTGTGTGTGTGTGTGTGTCTATGTGTTTGTGTCTGTGTGTTTGTGTGTCTATGTTTGTGTGTGTGCGTGCGTGCGAGTATGAGTATGTGGAATGTAGTGACATCTTAAATCAAAGTATTGTTGAATTGCATTGTTATTATAATCTTTTTTTTATGTCTTATGTCTACTTTTAGTTTGCTATTCCATGCCTATTTTTTATTCATATCCTTTAACTGATTTTGTGTTGCACATGTATAGCTGTGATGATGTATGTATGATTTACTCTAAGTTACCTTTTCAAGGTTTCTGTTGTTGTTGTTATCTACTGTGATTATTTATTGTATGCATGGGTTGCCATCTAAACATTTTATGTCTTTTATGTATTCATGTTGAATGACTCTGAGTGTTGTTTAAGTGTTTTACACCACAGATGAATTTCTCTTGTTGAGATAATAAAGTATTCTGTATTCTGTGTTCTACTGTTTTATTTTGATAGCATACCACAAGCCAAAAAAAAAAGCAATAAAGTAAAAGCAAGTTCGATATGACTTTACCCAGTTAATAAAAGAAGAACAACCCCCAGTTCACACACACACACACACACACACACATGCCTATTCGTGAGCGCTCACCCATATCAACACACACGCATGTACGCACTTACACACATATACGCAGGCACGCACCCCGATGCACGCACACACACGCACTCTCTCTCCTATATATACAGATATGTATAAACATATACAGATATGTATAAACCTACCATGGCACAATGTATTTCATGGGCAGGTTTTGATTATGCGATTATGCAGTCACCATATATGCAATGGCACATAATGCTTCTAGGGCCGTTTTTTTTTTTTTTCACCCTATTTCAGTTTTCCATAACGCAGTCACCATCGTTTATAACAATTATCAGGACGTGAGTGTGTGGGGGGGCTGGGGGGGGGGGGGGGGGACGAGGGGGGGTGGGGTGTGTGCCTAACACTCAGCCTATTTCACAGACTGACGTAAGTTTACATCTGGGCCAACAGCAAAGTGAGAGCTGTATTATCAATGGTTTCTCCAGTCAATTGGAAATCATTTTAGTCTTTTTTGTGAAGGACTATGACTCTCAAACTAGGAGGGCATAATTGCACTGGCTCTTAGTGCTGCAGCTTTGTGGGCTAGTTGGCCTTTTTGCGGAACCATCCCCAACGCCGACTGTCCTAAAACCCTCTTGGCCGAGAGAGTGGGGATGTAACTTGGGGCAAGACACTCTCCACTATAATCAAATTCAAGCCCAGATAGTCGGGACAGCAGTTACCTTCTCTGCTGTTCTGATGGTTATAGTATATATATCAGATGAAGCGTTATGTTTTTAAAAATGAAATGTGTGTGTGTGTGTGTGTGTGTGTGTGTGTCTGTGTGTGTGTGTGTGTCTGTGTGTGTCTGTCTGTCTGTCTGAACGAGGGTCCTTTCAAGACTGGAATCTCAAACCTGTGTTGTTCATGAACAGAAAGTCCAGCTTGCGTTTCCAGGAATAACATTCCTAACCTGTATGTTGATGAGCGATAGTACTTTCGTGAATATAATCTCATACATGTGGATTTAGGAACAAATGTCCTTCAATGAATGGAACATCCAGCTTGTGTCGTCATGAATGAAATCTCGAACATTTGTTAACCGAATTTTTGCCAGGAACAACCCTTTTTGTTGCCGTGGGTTCTTTTACGTGCGTTAAGTGCATGCTAGCACACGGGACCTCGGTTTATCGTCTCATCCGAATGACTATACGTCCAGACCAGTAATCAAGGTCTAGTCTAGTGGAGATGGGGCGGGGGGGAGGGGGGGGGGAGAAAATATCGTCGGCTGAACCGTGATTCGAACCAGTGCGCTCAGATTCTCTCGCTTCCTAGGCGGACGCGTTACCTCTAGGTCATCACTCCATATATCAATCATTATCATATATACATATATATATATATATAAGAGTTTTTACACTAACACAAGAGTCCAGTCAATCACTACCAGGCAGGTCTATTAGGAAATCGCGTCTCTCGAGTCGTCCTCTCCACCACCCCGTCGTGAAAGAGAAACAGGTTCGTGTCCGTGTTACGTAGGAACGCTGCCACCTTCCCCAGCCCGCTCTCCGAGATGACCAGCACGTGGCACGTGCTCAGCACGAGCTGCTCCACGATGACGCGCGCCATGCCCGCGCACACGTCACTTCCGCTCGAGCGGTCCACGTGGGTGAAGGGCCCTGATAAGCTTACCGAAAGCGTGGGGAAAAGTCTGTGCGCGTGCTCCACCATAAAGGCTTTGTCCGAGGTGAACAGGAAGCGGTACTGGGACGTGGAGGGGGAGGATTGGTTGGAGGAATGGTGGTAGGAGGAGGCGGAGGAAGAGGAGGAGGAGGAGGAGGAGGAGGAGGAGGCATTATAGGGAGTCAGAAAAGCTGCCAGCCCCGCGAAGTCTTTGACTGTGTTGAAGGATTCGGTGTCACCGGTGCCTCCGGCTCGCATCTGGTTGAATAACACACACACACACACACACACACACAACAGAACAGTTATAAAACTTACACAGACACATGTACGCACGCATGCACGCACGCACATGCACGCACACACGTACGCACGCACACAAGACACAACACACACACAACAGAACAGTTATAAACATACAGACACATGTACGCACGCATGCACGCACGCACATGCACGCACACACGTACGCACGTACACACGCACGCAACACACACGCACACACACACACAACAGAACAGTTATAAAACTTACACAGACACTTGTACGAACGCATGCACGCACGCACATGCACGCAACACACACGCACACATACACAACAAAACAGTTATAAACATACAGAAACATGTACGCACGCATGCACGCACACACACACACACACACGCACGCATGTACACACACAATCCCCTGTAATCCCCTGTTTGTAAGACAGAATCTCTTTGCCTGTCCGCCACTTTCTTTGTCAGTGTGTGTGTGTGTGCGTGTGTGTGTGTCATTGTTCAGTCAGTGCGTTTGTCAGTCTGTACGTATGCAAGCCGTTGTTTTTTTAGTGGTTTTTACTTTGTGTGTGTGTGTGTGTGTTTTTTTGGTTTTTTTTACCTGCGCACAGATCAGCTTGGTGTGAGGAGCGATAGAGAGCCAGAAGGTATCCCACATGTTCTGAAGGCCAGGCATAAAGGTGAATAACTGCGTCAGCACCAGGTGGTAGATCTCTGGGATTGTCTTCTCCTGAAGCCAGCGTAGTCTCTTTGCTGATCTGTTAGGTTTGGGGGATGGAAGGGGCAGCGTAATGAATGAGTGAAGGCGATTGTGTGTGTGTGTGTGTGAGAGAGAGAGAGAGAGGGGGGGGATGTGGGGAGGGAAAGAGACAGAGAGACCGAAGGGAGAGAGAGAGGGAGAGAGAGAGAGAGGGGGGGGAGAGAGAGGGGGAGGGGAAGAAACAGACAGAGGGGAGAGAGAGAGGGGGGTGGAGAGAGGGGGGGAGGGGAGGGAAAGAGACAGAGAGACAGAGGGGAGAGAGAGAGGGAGAGAGAGGGGGGAAGAGAGAGAAAGGGAGAGAGAGAGAGGTGGGGGGAGAGAGAGGGGGAGGGGAAGAGACAGAGAGACAGAGGGGACAGAGAGAGGGAGAGAGAGGGGAGAGAGAGAGAGGGGGAGAGAGAGGGGGGGAAGGGGAGGGACAGAGACAGACCGAAGGGAGAGAGAGGGAGAGAGAGGGGGGAGAGAGGGGGGAAGGGGAGCGAAAGAGACAGAGAGACAGAGGGGAGAGAGAGAGGGAGAGAGAGAGGGGGGAGAGAGAGGGGGAAGGGGAGGGAAA
>NC_134908.1:20301003-20306003 GCF_041734735.1 Babylonia areolata
GAGAGGACTGGCCGTACTGAGTGAGTTAAAAAAGACATATATACACACAACACAAACATTCGGTATGAAGAAGCAGAAACAACATAGGAGTATTTAACATGTTTTCAATTTCCATTGTTATAACACATAGACAATTGACATAGATACATATATAAGAAAGGAGGAAAACCTCCACTTCTGTGCTTGGTTTCAGTCCTGTCAATGTCTTCAGTGTCGGCAGATTCATGGGGGGGGGGGGGCTGTTGTTTGGGGGACGTGGTGGCGGTCTCCACTCTGGGAGGGATGCTCACTCAGTCTGGCTCCGCGACTAAGCCATTATTGTCGTTAGTAGGGGGGGCTTAGTAGGTGGTGTCCTAAGTACGTTGAATCGGAACAGGTACCACTGAACACCACCGAAGTGACTCAGCAGCAGTGCAGGGTCTCCTCTGGTGTGTGTGGCCTCCTGGCGACCTAACATCGATGGTTCCCTGCGGACTGCCGACGCTAAAACTGTGACGGACGAACCCGGGTGTGGCCGTGTATAGGGGGAATCTAAATGAGCGGCGTGGGAGTAATGCCACTGAAACGGTGCAGATGATGGGGCAGGGGGAGGGAGGGAAGGGGGGGGCGGCAAAAGACGAAACGGACGAAAACACGACGAAAGCATACCACAGGTGAAAAATGAAACGTAATGACATACACGTATAATATTCTAAGCAAAACACCTGTTAATGTGTGTATTTATCATGTTAATACGTCATCGAATACAAGAAAAGATATCCATACCACCCAAAATGTATCATTTGTATATATCTGAACAGAAACTGGCATTGAAACTTCTTTTTTTTTTAATTATCGTGAAAAACAAACGAGTATCTAAAAAATAAATAGATATATAAAAAAAAATAAATAGAAGAAGATGAAGAAGAACACACACACACACACACACACACTCACACACACACACACATAAACACACACACACTCATGCACACACACACACACACACACTCACTCACTCACACACACACACACACACACACTCACTCACACATACACACACACACACACAAACACACACTCACACACACACACTCACTCACTCACTCACTCACACACACACACACACACACACACACACACACATACACACACTCACTGACACACACACACACACACACACACACACACTCACACACACACACACACACACACACACACACTCACTCACACACTCACTGACTCACTCACACACACACACACACACACTCACTCACTCACCGGTACTTACTTTCCTGAACAGTCGATTCAGTTTCTTCATTGCATTCCTGAAACAGATCGTCATCTTTGCTACTGATCAATCAATCAGTCTATGTGTGTGTGTGTGTGTGTTGGGGGAGGGGGGGGTGTCTGTGTGTCTGTGTCAGTGTGTCTGTGTCAGTGTGTGTGTGTGGCTGTGTGTGTGTGTGTGTGTGTGTGTGTGTGTGTGTGTGATGATGATGATGATGATGATGATGATGGCATTGCCCTGTGAAGGTAGTTACAGGGTTTGTGTGTGTGTGTGTGTGTGTGTGAGCTGTGTGTGTATGTGCGCGTTTGTTGTGCGTGTGCTTGTTTGGGTATGTGTGTGTGTGTGTGTGTGTGTGTGTGTGTATGTGTGTGTGAGTTCTGTCTCGGTGTGTATATGTTTGTCAGCAACACACCAGACAACAGAAGCGGACAGGCAACGTGATCAAGTGATTGAGTGTGTGTTTGTATTAGTATTTGTATTTGCATGTATTTGTATTTCTTTTTATCACAAGAAACAGATTTCTCTCTGTGTGAAATTCGGGCTGCTCTCCCCAGGGAGAGCGCGTCGCTACACTACAGCGCCACCCTTTTTTTTTTTTTTTTTCTTTCCTGCGTGCAGTTTGATTTGTTTTTCCCTATCGAAGTGGATTTTTCGACAGAATTTTGCCAGGAACAAACCCTTTTGTTGCCGTGGGTTCTTTTACGTGCGCTAAGTGCATGCTGCACACGGGACCTCGGTTTATCGTCTCATCCGAATGACTAGCGTCCAGACTACCACTCAAGGTCTAGTGTAGGGGGAGAAAATATCGGCGGCTGAGCCGTGAATCGAACCAGCGCGCTCTGAACCCTTTCACGGCCAGTCAATTTAGAGTACAGAATTTCCCTTGTGGTATAAACACAGAAAAGACAGTGGTTATGAATACCTGGGGATTCCCCCTGCGATGTATAGAAAGTATGGTCTATCCTACTACCGAACATTAAGAGCAGTAGGTTCATGGATAACAGACCAATGAATGGTCAACTTTCAGTGACATGGGGCCTCTACCACGCCTGTGCATTAATGCGACCTTGTCGGTGAAAAGGTTAACAGTTCTTAACATAGATCACCTCTATATGTCGTTTGTACAAACAGTATCATTATGTTGATACTTACATTAACACGCAAATGATGCACATTCCTTGATACAATACCAAATCACGGGTAATCCTGCAGTTTAGAATACTAAACTCAGGGGGCCGTTCAAATGAAAAAATAGAGGTTGTTTTAGACTGACCTTGATGCGCTGAGTCGAATGCAACCCTCAGCTAAGCTCTACGACCACTCCTTGTCAATGAAACAGAGACATAATAAATAGTAAACTCAGTCGGTCACTTCCCGAGCAACTATCGGCGAGCCATTTTGATTGCTGGTGACGTGGTGTTTACGTCAAAATGGCGTGCAGGTCGGGAAGGAGTACTACTTACCGTGCATTTGATCCAGTTTCGTGGCAAAAGGAGTGGTCTTAGAGCTTAGCTGAGGGTTGCATTCGACTCAGCGCATCGAAGTCAGTCTAAAACACCTTCTACTTTTTCATTTTAACGGCCCCTGAGTTTAGTATTCTAAACTGCAGGATTACCCAAATCCCGCCTTTACACAGCAATTACATACACCTTAGGAAGGTGTGAGAATGATCCCGCTCTCTCACTCTTTCTACAAAACAATACAATACAATACAATACAATACAATACAATACACAAACTTTATTGTCTACACTTTGGCACAGAGATTTTCTTTTTGGCAGCAGCACATGTCCAACATAAGAAGAAAACAACAAACAAATAAAATGAATAGAAAATAATAAAAAAAAAGATAAATTAAATGGCACCAAATGGAAATAGCTATATACAAATATACAGATTACTGAAATTTACGTGCCTCTCCATTTCAGTCAGCCAAACCGCATTGCACATCTACCCCCGATTTGCCCGAACGCAGTGAAGCCTCTTTGAGAAACTGACTCTGAAACTGTATATATTCCTTATTAACCGTTATAGAAACACGCTATAGCACTCTCGTGATTCTGGTGCGACTGAGACAAGTATGGAATAAAATCTAAACCACGTGTTCGACGAAGACTTTGATTGAAAGAATGCGTGTGCTGGTGACGCAACACAGGCAGCTGACGTAGAATTATAACTAGCAAGACGTCATGGATTAGTTCATCTCGTCGTTCTGAATCTAACCGATTGTGAAAAGCCAAGCTGCTCATGTATGTTTTGAAAGGTCAGCCAGAGCCGGAAACTGTAACACGAAAGTTGTTTTACTGCTGAAGGTTTTCTTTTTGTTTTTTTGTTTTTGGGGTGGGTTTTTTTGTTGTTGTTTTTTTGGTGATAAATTCTGGCGACTTTATCTTGACTATGAAACTTCCCATGGGTAATAGATTTGTTGTTGTTGTTGTTGTTGTTGTTGTGTGTTGATCCAAAACCATGCGCTTGAATCGTTTGAAATTGCATACGCGATCAGAAAAAAATTAATCTAATACGACAGAAAATAGCGAGTTCATTCCCTTCTTTTTCGATTACAGGCGCTGGTCAAACCTCAATGTACTCCTCACTACACCGTTGTTTCCCACCGTAACACACAGGCCTAGTTAATTGTTAACACACTCTTGACGCACGCTCTATGCACACGTTTGATAAACACCTCATCCCTCGGTAATAATACACAGTTTCGTACATAATAAAACACACCCTAACACGTAGTTGATACACACTTTTGTACTCGATAATATACACCCTAACACATTGTTGATACACACTTTCGTACTCAATAATATACACCCTAACACATAGTTGATACACACTTTCGTACTCAATAATATACACCCTAACACATAGTTGATACACACTTTCGTACTCAATAATATATACCCTAACACATAGTTGATACACACTTTCGTACTTAATAATATACACCCTAACACATGGTTGATACACACTTTTGCACTCAATAATATACACCCTAACACATAGTTGATACACACTTTCGTACTTAATAATATACATCCTAACACATTGTTGGTACACACCTTACCACTACTACACACGTTGACATTGTAGATACACATCTTAACACACAGTCGACACACACCTTTACACACCTTGATATTATCGATAAAGACCTTAAGACATAGTTGATACACACCTTAACCCACAGTTGATATCATCGATAAACATCTCAACACACAGGTGATACTTATACCTTGGCACTCCCGTGATACACACGTTGAGATTGTAGATAATAACAATAATAATAATAATACATAGTTTTTTCTATGGCGCGATATCCAGCACCAATGCTGCTCAAAGCGCCTTACATCATCCAGTTGACTATAAACATGCCTTTAAAAAAAACAAAAAAACATATCAACCGCTATCTGACAATGGAAAACATCCAGTGTGTTCATATGAATGAAAAAGCACACTTAAGAGATGAATCAGATTATAAAAGCTATGAAGTAAATAAGGCTTAGATTAAAACAAAATGCATTTCATAGAACACACACACACATATATATATATATATGCCCCTCCCTTACAGACACACACACATACACACACACACACACACACACACACACACATGCTGACATGACATTAAATATCAACTGCACTAAAAACAAAATTGCACAGGCATTAAGATATTTCTTATTTTCTAACACAGAATTCTGTTCGGACATGCCTACACACT
>NC_134908.1:20311003-20331003 GCF_041734735.1 Babylonia areolata
AAAATAAAAGTCATGTAGAAAGCTGGTTGAACTCTTTATGCAGTTCAGTTTCTTCAGTTTTAGAGTTATGCATGCGTAAGAATGACTGGTGCGAAAGCACTTAGATTTGTCTATGCACAAGATTCAGCGCTATATAAATACCATTATTATTATATATTATTATTAGAACTGATTATCTGGTTTATCACTTTGTATCACTTGCTCTACAAGTCACTGGTGGTCTCCATCCTCTTGTATGGATGTGAGACATGGACACTGATGGCAGAAACAGAAAGAAGAATCCAAGCATTCGAAACCAAGTGCTTGAGGAGACTACTACACATCTCCTACAAGGAGCACAAGACCAATGACTATGTGCGGAACCTGGTCAGCAACCTTGTTGGGCCCCAAGAACCACTGCTGGCGACTGTCAAACGACGGAAGATGGCATGGTTTGGCCACGTCATACGACATAACACCCTCTCCAAAACCATCCTGCAAGGGACTGTAGAGGGAGGGCGCAGACGGGGGCGGCAGAGAAAGAGCTGGTCCGACAACGTCAAGGAATGGACCAAAATGACGATGCCAGATCTCCTCACGACAGCTGCCAACAGAACGGCGTGGCGAGCTATGACATCTTCCTCATGTCCCCCCCAACGACCCCAGCGGTCGAGGGAATGAGTGATCACATTATTGTGATTTGTTTTCTCAAAAGTGGAATTTGGTATTCAGTAAAATGTTTACCTGTGGCAGTCTGTGTGTGGGTTGTTGGGATCTTGTTGACATCAGTTCCATTTCTTCCTGGACTGTCTCATTGGGGCCTCAGAGGTCAGTCTGGTCTCTGTCGTTTGGTTTCATTTGATGGCTGTCAATCTTTTCTTTTATCACAAGGAAAGAGAGAGAGAGACACGCACACACACACACACACACACACATATATATATATATATATATAAGCGCGGCACACACACACACACACACCCTCACTCACTCACACACACACACACTCACACACCCTCACTCACTCACTCACACACACACACTCACACACAATACACCAGATGAATTTCTTTACATACAGACACAGGTACGCTGACAGACATTACACCAGATGAATTTCTTTACATACAGACACAGGTACGCTGACAGACAATACACCAGATGAATTTCTTTACATACAGACACAGGTACACTGACAGACAATACACCAGATGAATTTCTTTACATACAGACACAGGTAAGCTGACAGACAATACACCAGATGAATTTCTTTACATACAGACACAGGTAAACAGACAGACATTACATCAGATGAATTTCTTTACATACAGACACAGGTAAGCTGGCAGACATTACACCAGGTGAATTTCTTTACATACAGACACAGGTAAGCTGGCAGACATTACACCAGATGAATATCTTTACATACAGACACAGGTAAGCTGACAGACAATACACCAGATGAATTTATTTACATACAGACACAGGTAAACAGACAAGACATTACACCAGATGAATTTCTTTACATACAGACACAGGTAAGCTGACAGACATTACACCAGATGAATTTCTTTACATACAGACACAGGTACGCTGACAGACATTACACCAGATGAATTTCTTTACATACAGACACAGGTACGCTGACAGACAATACACCAGATGAATTTATTTACATACAGACACAGGTAAACAGACAAGACATTACACCAGATGAATTTCTTTACATACAGACACAGGTAAGCTGACAGACATTACACCAGATGAATTTCTTTACATACAGACACAGGTAAGCTGACAGACATTACACCAGATGAATTTCTTTACATACAGACACAGGTACGCTGACAGACATTACACCAGATGAATTTCTTTACATACAGACACAGGTAAACTGACAGACAATACATCAGATGAATTTCTTTACATACAGACACAGGTACGCTGACAGACAATACATCAGATGAATTTCTTTACATACAGACACAGGTAAGCTGACAGACAATACACCAGATGAATTTCTTTACATACAGACACAGGTAAGCTGACAGACATTACACCAGATGAATTTCTTTACATACAGACACAGGTAAGCTGACAGACATTACACCAGATGAATTTCTTTACATACAGACACAGGTACGCTGACAGACCTTACACCAAATGAATTTCTTTACATACAGACACAGGTAAGCATACAGACATTACACCAGATGAATTTCTTTACATACAGACACAGGTACGCTGACAGACATTACACCAGATGAATTTCTTTACATACAGACACAGGTAAGCTGACAGACAATACACCAGATGAATTTCTTTACATACAGACACAGGTAAGCAGACAGACAATACACCAGATGAATTTCTTTACATACAGACACAGGTAAGCAGACAGACAATACATCAGATGAATTTCTTTACATACAGACACAGGTAAACAGAGAGACAATCAGGATAATGAACAACAAGGGCACAATCTTTTTTTTTTTTTTCTTTTTCTTTTTCATCAAATTTATTGTTCATACACAAGATATTTCATTTGTCACTGACACTGTTGCTAACAGACCAGTAGACCACACAGGGTCATACAAGGACTGGCCAACTAAATATCAAACTAAAAATTCAGCTGCATTGAATACAAAACTGTCACACCACACACACACACACACACACACACACAAAGCAAGATGAGATAGCTGATGACATCATCTCAGCCATTATTAACTAACCTCCTTAAGGCAAGTTAAGTCAAGGGATTTTGATTCCAAATCCTGAAAAAAAAAAATCAAACCTAACCTAACCTAACAACAGAACACCAACCAAAAAATAAACCTGCGCAAACATCACTGGCTATGAAACATTCAATGTGCAATTTATCAAACTGTTTGTTACAGTTTTCCCTGACATGTAGTTTTGTTGTTTGCTTTTTTTTTTTTAAATGCTTTCACTCCTCATACACATTATTATTGATACACAGAGATCCCATTTTAAACCATTAAAACATTATTCCAGTTAACCCAACAAAAGGACGTTGGCTCTCAAAACGTTCAGCATACAGTTTGTGACTTTTCACTAACATCAAGTTTTAGAGATTTTTTTTTTACTTTCTCATCTACAAAACTATATTTCAACAACTTTGTTCAAGTACAAAAACAGCTTATGAAGTACACAATGTAAACGATAGATTCAGTTTGTCAATTAACCATTACAATTTTCACTAACATCAGACTGTAAAGAGATTCTAACTTTCTCGTCTATAAAAATAGATTGAAACAACTTTTTTCAAGTACAAAAATAGCTTATGAAGTAAATGATGCAAACAGTTTGTCAGTTAACCATTACAATTTTCACTAATATCACGCTTTGTAATAAAGAGATTCTCACTCTCTCATCTATAAAAAAAAATATATTCAAACAACTTTTTAAAGTACAAAAACAGCTTTTGAAGTACTGTAAACGATACATACAGTTTAATCAATTAACCATTACAATTTTCACTAACATCAGACTTTTAAAGAGATTTTCAATTTCTCATCTATAAAAATATATATATTTCAATAACTTTTTTTTTAAAGTACAAAAAAACAGCTTCTGAAGTAAATGACACATACAGTTAATCAATCAATTATTACAGTTTTCACAAACATCAAGCTTTATTAAAGATTTCCACTTTCTCGTCAGAAGAAAAAAGTATCTTTCAAAAATATATTTCAGCACATTGTTTCAAATTACAAAAACAGCCAATGAAGATGATGTCTGACAGTTTGTTTTCTGAATTCCCTCCCCTCCCGCCTCACCAAATTTCATTCTCTTCTTCTTCTGCGTTCACTCGTATGCACACGAGTGGGCTTTTACGTGTATGACCGTTTTTACCCCGCCATGTAGGCAGCCATACTCCGTTTTCGGGGGTGTGCATGCTGGGTATGTTCTTGTTTCCGTAACCCACCGAACGCCGACATGGATTACAGGATCTTGAACGTGCGTATTTGATCTTCTGCTTGCGTATACACACGAACGGGGGTTCAGGCACTAAGCAGGTCTGCACATATGTTGACCTGGGAGATCGTAAAAATCTCCACCCTTTACCCACCAGGCGCCGTCACCGTGATTCGAACCCGGGACCCTCAGATTGACAGTCCAACGCTTTAACCGCTCGGCTATTGCGCCCGTCATTTCATTCTCAAATGAGCGGAAATCTACATGGGTAAAGTTATTCACACACATGCAAAAATCATTCCACAATTATCGTGAAATGGCTTTTTTAAATTTTTTATTTTTTTAAGTGCACAACATATATCACTTCCTATAAATTGCAAGAAATGTAATAGGACAAATATGTCTCTTTTTTTTTCTTGTTTCAGTTCCATCATGAGCTGTTTATTGATGATGATAATTATTGAAAATCAATATCAAAGAGAAAAAAAAAAAAGGTCCACATCACATCATGTCCTACACAATAGACTGAAATATAATAGCACAAATTTGACTTCTTCTTTTTTTCTTTTTTTTTTCTTCTTTTTTCCCCCAATTCCATCATGAACTGTTATTGATGATGACAATTATTGTAAACCAATGCTAAAGAAAAAGGTTCACGTCACACTCTACATCCTAATATACTGTATGAAATATAATATCACAAATTTCAATTTCTTTTTTCTTCTTCTTCTTTTTTTTTTTTTTCTTTTTTCTTTCTTTTTTTAGTTCCATCATGGACTTATTGACGATGACAATAAAGATATAAGGTCTCATGTAATCTACCACATCCTAAAAACATGTAAGAAATGCACTGGGTTTGAATTTTGCCTTTCTTTTCCGTAGGCTAAAAAGTTTTATTTTTGACAAACGAAAGTGGGTGAATGGGGGAGGTGTGGGGGGCGGGGGGTTGTGGGGGGCCGGGGGCATGAGGGGGAGGAGGGGCGTAGAGTCAGGGGAGCTAACAATTATTACGCTAGACGTTCATCTGGAATGCATGTGACGAAATCATTTAACCAAACACTACAGTGTTAGTTTTTTGTACTGTTCAAACAGTTTGCACACTTTACACACACTATGAGACAAGACAAGGCAAGACAAGACAAGACAAGACAAAACAAGTTTATTTCAGGAAACCCAAAAGGAAAGCCTGAAACAAACACTAAAGTGTTAGTTTTTGTATTATTCATACAGTTTGCAAACTGCACGCACTATGAGACAAGACAAGACAAGACAAGACAAGACAAGTTTATTTCAGGAAACCCTAATGGAAAGCTTGAATCAGTCACTAAAGTGTTAGTTTTTGTATTAGTCATACAGTTTGCAAACTGCACTATGAGACAAGACAAGACAAAACATGTTTATTTCAGGAAACCCTAATGGAAAGCCTGAATCAGTCACTAAAGTGTTAGTTTTTGTATTATTCATACAGTTTGCAAACTGCACTATGAGACAAGACAAGACAAGACAAAACATGTTTATTTCAGGAAACCCTAATGGAAAGCCTGAATCAGTCACTAGTGTTAGTTTTTGTATTATTCATACAGTTTGCAAACTTTACACACACTATGAGACAAGACAAGACAAGACAAAACATGTTTATTTCAGGAAATCCTAATGGAAAGCCTGAAACAAACACTAAAGTGTTAGTTTTTGTATTATTCATACAGTTTGCAAACTGCACGCACTATGAGACAAGACAAGACAAGACAAGACAAGACAAGACAAAACATGTTTATTTCAGGAAACTCTAACGGAAAGCCTGAAACAAACACTAAAGTGTTAGTTTTTGTATTATTCATACAGTTTGCAAACTGCACGCACTATGAGACAAGACAAGACAAGACAAAACATGTTTATTTCAGGAAACCCTAACGGAAAGCCTGAAACAAACACTAAAGTGTTAGTTTTTGTATTATTCATACAGTTTGCAAACTGCACGCACTATGAGACAAGACAAGACAAGACAAGACTAGACAAGACAAGACAAGACATGTTTATTTCAGGAAACCCTAACGGAAACCTTGAACCCAACACTGCAATGCTAGTTTTGTATCAGTTCGCAAACTGACTACACGCACTACGGCAAAAAAGACAAAACAAGAACAAACATGTTTATTCCCGGAAACCCTGTGGTGTGGGTGTACATAAAACCCATTACATATTTCAAGTAACTAATACAAATCACCAAACGCAGTTGGCGTTGTGCTCACGATCAATAGGAATGACCACTGCTCTGGTCAGTTGAGAGATATATTTGGTGGTGGTGGGGAAAAAAAACAAACCCACTATGCATTTATAGAAGCAACATATAAACAATTTTGTATTTCATCATCATCATCATCATCATCTCTCTCTCTCCATCTCCAGAGACTGTAAAGAGCTTTGAGCTTTTTGTCTCTATGACTTGAGGATAGGCACGACATAAGTATCGATAAGAATAACAATAATATTGATAAATTTTTGTTGAAATTTTTTGTCCACGTATCATATCTATAATAATGATATTAATAAAAATTCTGTTCACACATTAACGAAAAAACACACACAAATAAACCCCCCACAAATATCTTAAATTTCAAGCCAGGGGAAAAGGGAACACAACGGCCTGAGCACTTTGGAACTACGGAATTCCGGAGCATTCGAGATCTTCGGATTTCCGGAGCAGTCTACACCTTTGGAATTCCAGAGCAGTTTAGATCTTCAGAATTAGATTTTTGGAATTCCAGAGGAGTTCAGATCACTGGCACTGCGGAGCAGTTCAGATCTTTGGCATTCCGGCCACTGCCTGAGATTCAATGCCGCACTCATCCGCTCCACGGAGAATCTTGAAAAGTCCTGAAAGCAGAAAAGGTCATTGTTCCAAGGCACACAGTCTCACAGACACACGCACACACATGCATACACACACACACACACACACACACACACACACACAGGGACATACAAAGTCTCAAAAGTCACTGTGGTACTTTGTTAAACTGAAGAACACACACACACCCACACTCTCTCATATTCCAACCACACACACACACACACACACACCACACACGCAAACTTACACACACATGTATACAACACACCTCCACCCTCACACACACACCCCCCGTGCACACAACGCCCACACACACAAGCACACATACACACAGTCACACACATCCCATCCCCCACAAACACCCACACCCACACCCACACACCCCATCCACCTCCCCCCTCCCCACACCCACCGTTTATCGCCCCAGTCAATGTTCTAAGAGTTGGCCACCAACCAGTTCTTCTCTCTATTCCCCTATCCGTAGTTTTCTCAATAGAGACACACCCTCACCCACACCCACAACACACACACACCCACACACACCCACCGTTATCGCTCCAGTCGGGGTTCCAAGAGTTGGCGACCAGCCAGTACTTCTCCCCGCTCTCCTCTCAATAGAGACACACCCTCACCCACACACCCACAACACACACCACCACCCACACCCTCACCCACACAACCACCCACACCCACCACCCACAACACCCACACCCACCCACCGCTATCGCCCCAGTGTTCCAAGAGTTGGCGACCAGCCAGTTCTTCTCCCCGCTCTCCTCTCAATAGACACACACCCTCACCCACACCCACACACCCACACCACCACCCGTACCCACCCGTACCCACACCCACCGTTATCGCCCCAGTCAGGGTTCCAAGAGTTGGCGACCAGCCAGTACTTCTCCCCGCTCTCCTCTCCGTAGCCGAGAATCTTGATGGCATGACCCCCCAGCTCCGTGCCTGCTGTGTGTCGGTACACGCCTGCGACACACAACACAACACATCTGTTACCTTTTGTTTGTGTCGGTTGCACGCCTGTGACACACATCTTGTCACCTCTGTGTGTCGGTAAACATCTGTGGAACACAACACGCATCTTTCAACTCAATGTGTCAGAACACACATGCGACAAACACCACAGTACATGTCTTTCACCTGTGTGTGTGTGTCAGTACACACCTGCGACACACAACACACATCTTTAACCTCTGTGTGTTGGTACAAACTTGCAACACACAACACATCTTTCATGTCTGTGAGTTGACAACACACACATGTGACACACAACACATCTTTCACCTATGTGTGTCCGTACACACCCGAGACACACAACACACATCTTTCATCTCTGTGTATTGATATCTTATTTGTATTTCTATTTGTATTTCTTTTTATCACAACATATTTCTCTGTGTCAAATTCGGGCTGCTCTCCCCAAGGAGAGCGCGTCGCTACACTACAGCACCACCCTTTTTTTTTTTTTTCCTGCGTGCAGTTTTATTTGTTTTCCTATCGAAATGGATTTTTCTATAGAATTTTGCCAGGAACAACCCTTTTGTTGCCGTGGGTTCTTTTACATGCCCTAAGTCGTATGCTGCACATGGGACCTCGGTTTATCGTCTCAACCGAATGACTAGCGTCCAGGCCACCACTCAAGGTCTAGTGGAGAGGGAGAAAATATCGGCAGCTGAGCCGTGATTCGAACCAGCGTGCTCAGATTCTCTCGCTTCCTAGGCAGACGCGTTGCCTCTAGGCCATACACACCCACACAAACAGGTACACACACACACACACACACACAGGTACACACCTGTCTTGTACTGCAGGAAGTCACTGTAGACGGTGAACGCTGCCTCGATGGGGCCGTTGGTGACGAGTTCCTCCATCATCGCCGTCTCGTCAGGCAGGGAGTAGGAGCTCTTTCCTGTGACACAGGTCAACCACTGCACTGTGCTGTGCTGTGCGGTGTGGTGTGGTGTGGTGTGGTGTGGTGTGGTGTGGTTGTAGCACTGTACTGTACTGGATAAAGGATTGCATTGTATGGCATTGTACTGCACTGTACTGTATTGTGTTGTGTACTGGACTGTACCTTATTGTATTGTATTGTACTGTGTTGTATTGTATTGTATTGTATTGTATTGTTCTGTGTTGTACTGTATTGTACTGCATTGTATTCTACTGTGCTGTGTTGTATTGTATTGCATTGTATTATACTGTGCTGTATTGTATTGTATTGCATTGTATGGCATTGTACTGCACTGTATTGTGTTGTATTGTATTGTACTATGTTGTATTGTATTGTTCTGTGTTGTATTGTATTGTAATATACTGTACTGTATTGTATTGTATTGTGATGTATTGTATTATACTGTACTGTACTGTATTGTATTGTTCTGTATTGTATTGTATTGTACTGTGTTGTATTGTATTGTATTGTTCTGTATTGTATTGTATTGTACTGTGTTGTATTGTAATGTATTGTTCTGTGTTGTATTGTATTGTATTATACTGTACTGTATTGTATTGTATTGTGTCGTGTTGTATTGTATCATACTGTACTGTACTGTACTATATTGTATTGTTCTGTGTTGTACTGTATTGTATTGTATTGTATTGTATTGTTCTGTGTTGCATTGTATTGTATTGTTCTGTGTTGCATTGTATTGTATTGTGTTGTATTGTACTGTGTTGTATTGTACTGTGTTGTATTGTGTTGTATTGTATTGTATTGTGTTGTATTGTACTGTGTTGTATTGTATTGTATTATACTGTGTTGTGTTGTATTGTGTTGTGTTTGTGTTGTATTGTATAGACTGAACTGTATTGCAATGCACTGTGTTGTGTTGTACTGTATTCTGTAGATTGAACTGTATGATATTGTTTTGTGTTGCATTGTATTGTGTTGTGCTGTATTGTAGCATTTGTGCTGTGCTGTGCTGTGCTGTGCTGTGCTGTGCTGTATAAATGAATAAATAAATAGTATAGTGTAGTGTACTGTTACTGTGTAGTGTACTGTAATGTACTGAAGTGTACTGTAATGTACTACAGTGTACTGTAATGTACTGCAGTATACTGTAATGTACTGCAGTGTACTGTAATTGTAATGTACTGTAATGTACTGTAATGTACTGCAGTGTACTGTAGTGTACTGTAATGTACTGTAGTGTACTGTAATGTACTGTAGTGTATCACAACGCATTGCACTGCACTGCATTTTTTTTTTTTTTGTACGCTTAAAGTTGACTGCATCAAGTTTTTGCGCCTTATACATATTATTATTAGTGGTAGTAGTTCTTTTTTTTTAATGTATTTATCTATCATTTATTTGCTCTTTTTTTTCCCCCTCAAGGCCCGACTAAGCGCGTTGGGTTACCGCTTCTGGCCAGGCATCTGCTTGGCGGATGTGGTGTAGCGTGTATGGATTTGTCCGAAACGCAGTGACGCCTCCTTGAGCTACTGAAAACTGAAACCGAAGCTGCACTGTGCTGTACCGTAACGAGCAAGACAAAAAAAAAACACATAAGGACACCACCCACCATAGTGTTTGTCCTCATCGAAGGACTTGGCGTAGCTGGCCTCGCACGTCCTCACACAGGGAGGGGTGGGGGCGTCCCCTTCGCAAGGCTTCAGTTTCCCCGTCGTGTGGTGCTCGCACTTCTTGATCAGATAGGGCTGACAACCCTGCACACCACCACAACACAATACAATACAATACACAATCCACAAACTTTATTGTCTATAATTTGGTACAGAGAGGGAGGAGTTTGTGTTATACTCCATGTTTGGTGATACATATACTTACCATGTCAAACTGATGCAAACTAGGCCTATTGGTTTGCTCTGCTTGGCCAAATTTCGCGCGGCTAACAGTGAAAAGACGCCCCTCTTTTGTCTGGCCCGCTCTTAGCCAATCAAACGCCTCTAACAGCTATAAGCGCTGAATCATTCCTTTGGCCAAGGCTCTCCACGCCATCTTGTCAGGTTTTCGCTCTGTCTCGTCTTACGCTTTTTTTTGGCTATTAAGCGTGTTCATTTGGCCTTATTTTGTTGTATGCGGCTTGTCTGTATATTTTTCTTACATTCTGTGTACCCGTTTCGTCTATAATTTGGTACAGAGATTTTCTTTTTGGCAGCAGCACATGTCCAACATAAGAAGAAAACAACAAACAAATAAAATGAACAGAAAATTTAAATAAAAAGATAAATTAAATGGCACCAAATGGAAATAGCTATATACAAATATACAGACTACATCCATCGTTATACTACACTCAGCTTTGTGTCCACATCGTAAAGATTTTCTTTTTCCTGTCCAAGTAAGGTTTAGTTTGGGTTGGGTTTTTTTTTTGGGGGGGGGGTTGGGTTTTTTTTCTGGCATCACTGCTTCGTATCCATATTATAAATGATTTTCTTTTCTGTCCAAAAAAAAAAGATTTTTTTTTTTTTTTTTTACCAAAACAGGATTTTTCAAGGCTGGCATATAATTGCAAACATATCATTTTACACTGTATCCATTTCATAAAGTTTGTTGTTGTTTTTTTTCCAAAACATACCTTTTTTTTCTTTTTCTTTTTTTTAATGAAAAAAGGATTTTTTTTTTTCCAAAGTGGATTCTTTTCTCTTTTTTTTTTCTTTTTTACCCAAAAAGGATTTTTTTTTTTTTTTTCCAAAAAGGATTCTTCTTTTTTTCTTTTTTTTTTATCAAATGCCATATGAAGAGCACAGGAAAAGGAGTCAAGATGGCTGCCGGAAAAAGAGGGCGCTAGTCAGGGATACACAGGGGAGGTAACCTACTTCGGGAGGTTATCGGCCATAGCTACTTTCGTTTTCTCCGCATAGGCGGGTAGTAGTTTGCACAGGACAGGAATGTCAGACCCCTGCCGGAGTCTGCACTAGTTGGGTCACGGTAAGTATGTTACTTAAACATAATTTTAGGAAGAAAATTTCCCATATTATGGATACAAAGCTCTATGTATAACAATTGGTTTGCAGTGTTCGACAACACCCCCCTCCTCCCAAATCCTTTATATTATGGATACAAAGCTCAGTGTATAATGATTGGTTTGCAGTGTTACCTACTTCCGGGAGGTTATCGGCCCGTAGCTACTTTCGTTTTCTCCGCATAGGTGGGTAGTAGTTTGCACAGGACAGGAATGTCAAACCCCAGAGTCTGCACTAGTGGGTCACGGTTAAGTATGTGTAAATAAATGGATTTTCTTTCACCGAAAAACTTTTCTTTTTTTTTTCTAAAAAGGATTCTATTTTTAAAAATGATTTTTTAAGGCGGGCATCCCCACCCACCTATCATTTTACACTGAGCTTTGTATCCATGCAACCAGTGATCACATCACAGCAAGCATATGTAAAATGAAATCATGGTGGTTAGAGCCTCGCCGACCACTAAGGCCATCTCAAGGCTATCGCCACGTTAGCACCTACTACAAGGGTAAAAAAAAACAAACAATAAAAACAAGTCACCACTTTAAGCTTTCCACTCAAAGTTTAAAAAACCTTCCATAGTTTAAAACCTTCAAATCTGATTAAAAATGTTCACTTCTTTCAAGAAGTCCATCAGCGCCCACGGAGGGACATCACAAGGTCTTCGAAGAAACCGCCGGTGTAATGTCTGTGTCTAACATCATGCAGATCCCAAGGAGCACGTGTTTCACGGTGAGAGGCTTATCACAGGGAATACATTGAGGAAAAGTTTTAATGATAAACAAAAACATAATATGATGACCGAGACGATGAGAAACATACCTGATGACTCCCGTACTGGCCTCCGGTCACGATGCCAGAGTTAGCGAAGAAATCCCAGGCAGCTGACGGAAATCCGCCGTTACATCTGCCGGAATTGGAATTGGAATGGTTTATTCACAATCAGGCCACAGCCCCTAGTAAAGGGGGTATAGGTAAACATAATACAACTCAGCAAAAACACATAAACAAATAAGCATTAATATAGACAACAACCTGTGCATTGTATCCGTGTAAATATACAGACCTAAAAAAATACATAATAACTGTTTTACGAAGTAACAATTTCTCTTAATTTGAATGCATTATATAAAAATACCGAAAAATTATGTACGTCATTGATACTGCTTGACGACATTAACAAATTCACCTTGAACAGAGAGGGATGCTTATAGTAACCATCAACATCTGCAGGAAGAAACCGTGAAATGTTTATCACTTTATGTATGTAAACTGAACAGAAGCACTTTAATTAACTAACCCACCGTCACAGCTAAGGGAAGAAACGATGAAATGTTTATCACTTTATGTACGAAAACTGAACAGCAGCACCTTAATTAACTAACCCACCGTCACAGCTAAGGGAAGAAACGATGAAATGTTTATCACTTTATGTACGAAAACTGAAGAGCAGCTCTTTAATTAAACTAACCCACCATCACAGCTAAGGGAAGAAACGATGAAATGTTTATCACTTCATGTACGACAACTGAACGGAAGCACTTTAATTAACTAACCCATCATCACAACTAACGGAAGAAACGATGAAATGTTTATCACTTTATGTACGAAAACTGAAGAGCAGCTCTTTAATTAAACTAACACACCATCACAGCTAAGGGAAGAAACGATGAAATGTTTATCACTTTATGTACGAAAACTGAACAGCAGCACTTTAAACTAACACATCATCACAGCTACGGGAAGAAACGATGAAATACTTGTGTATGAAAACTGAAGGGAAGCACTTTTAATTAAACTAACCCATCCTTACAGCTCAGGGAAAACGATGAAATGTTTGTGTATGAAAACTGAAGAGCAGCACTTTTAATTAAACTCACACACCCTTACAGCTAAGGGAAGAAACAATCATCCCCTCCCCTCCCCTCCCCCACCCCACCCTCCCTCACACCCACCCCCACAGGTGTTTTCAAAGACAAGAAGTCAGCCTACCAGGACACACGCCACACGCTCTTAAAAAGGTTAGCCTCACCCTCACAACTCACTCAACCCAAAACTGCCAACCTTCCAGACCCAAAATTAGGAATCCTGTCGGGGAAGTGAGGTTCAGGAAGGGGGTAGTGGTGGTGGTGTGAATCAAATGAAATGAAATGAAATGAAATTATGGTGTTTAGAGCCTCGCCGACCACTAAGGCCATCTCAAGGCTATCGCCACGTTAATACCTACTACAAGGGTAAAAAAAAACAATTAAAACGAGTCACCACTTCAAACTTCCCACTCAAAGTTAAAAAAAAAAACCTTCCATAGTTTAAAACCTTCAAATCTGATTAAAAATGTTCACTTCTTTCAAGAAGTCCATCAGCGCCCACGGAGGGACATCACGAAACAAGGTCTTCAAAGAAACCGCCGGTGTAATGTCTGTGTCTAACGTCATGCAGATCCCAACAGTCAAGGAGCACGTGTTTCACGGTGAGAGGCTCATCACAGGGAATACATCGAGGGGCCTCTTCCCCCTTCAACAAGAAAGAATGAGTAATAAAAATTAAAAAAGTGTGCCCCGCATGCAGTCTGCACAGCACAGACTCCTCCTTTCTGTTGGTGGTGTGAATCGATAAATGAACAGTTCCTTATACTGTGTAAGAAAAGCGCTGATAAACCTTCTTTTTTTTTTTGCCGATTTGCTGCCCACATCGCATCGACTTTTACTGCTCAACGCCATGTTGGTAAGACAGCACTGGCGCTTTGAACTGTTCTCCAGTTTAAAAAACATGGATCGGTGTACGGACCCAGCAAGCAGGTTCAGTTTCTAACGGGGTTTTTTTTGTTGTTGCTTTTCTGTTGTCGTTTTTTTTGTTGTTGAAGTATTGAAATTCGGATGAATATTCAGAAATCGGAACTGGTGCTAAAATTCCGGGGAAAAAAAAAAAAAAAAAAAAAATCCTAAAAAATTAGGAATGGTTGGCAGATATGTGACGACGTTTCTCAGGCACACAATCATACCTCCCCCCCCTCTGCCCCCCCCACCCCCCCAGCCCCCTCCACTCACTCACCCATCCCCACAGCTGTCGCAGCAGGTAAGCAGCTCCTCAGCAGACAGGTGGGCATTCACCGAGCCGTTGGAGGCGATGCAGATCCTATCGCTCATAGCCTCCACAGCGCCGAACGCCTGCAACATGCCACAACCAACCAGTTTCAGTTTCATTTCAGTTTTTCGGTTTTCGGTTTCTCCAGGCGGCCACTGGACAAAAATCCGTACACACTACACTTACATCTGCTGCTGCAGCCTAGGCAAGATGCCCGACACAGTGACAGCAAGCATAACCCAACATGCCAAAGAGAAAAAGAGACAGACAGACACACACACACATACATACATACATATACAGAATGACACCCCCACACCCACACAACACACACTACCGCCCCAATACAGCTACATCCACAACACACACACACACACAACACATAATCTCAAGTGTCACACACGCCCACACATATACCCAGCAAGACACATTCGCACACACACATACCCACAACCCGCCCCCCCACCCACCCACCCCCCCTCACACACACACAACACACCCACCCCTAAACCAAACCACACACCCACATGCACACCCACAGACTGACAGAGACACACACACTGACACCACACCTCCTCCACCCCCCACCCCCACACCAACCTACCCACCCCCACCCACCCCTCCACCCACACACACAAACCTATACACATACACACAAACACAACTCGCCCACAATCCCCACACACACACACACCCACCACCCCCCACAACACACCCACCCCTAAACCAAACCACACCCCCAACCCACACACACATCCACACCCACAGACAGACAGACACACACACTGACACCCCCTCCTCCACCACCACCTCCACCCCCCCACACACACACACACGCAACCCACAACACAACTCACCAACAATGCCCCCACCCCACACACACACCCACACAGGGGCACACTCACACCACCACCCATTCTCTCTTTCTCTCTCTCTCTCTCTCCCCACACATACACACACACACACACACACACACACACACACCCCGCCAATCTCTCTCTCTCTCTCTCTGCACACACACACACACACACACACACCCAACCACACCCCCCCCCCCACACACACACACATACACACCCCCACACACACACACTCACACACACACTCACACACACACCCACACCACACACACACACACACACCCCACACACACACACACACCCAGCAAGACCCGCAGTTCCCCTGGTCGCGGATCTCCTTCAGGGTGGGGCAGTTGGTCCACTTCTCGCGGGGGTCGAAGTTCGCGGGGAGGGCCACGGCCTGACCCCCCAAGGCCACCTTCTGCGGAAGCTTCCGGACGGCGTCCCTGGAGGCCTCCATATCCACGCCCATCCATCGCTTCACGGCGCCGGCAAGGCTAGGGTGGAAGTTGCGCCCCGCCTGTCGGCAACAACCAAGACAGGGGTACTGTGCAGTACACGACCAATTATGGGTACGAAAGGAAATTAATGAAGTGAAATTATGGTGCTTAGAGCCTCGCCGACCATCTCAAGGCTGTCGCCACGTTAATACCTACTACAAGGGTAATAATGGCGAAACGTCTCATCACCGAACTGCCATAAATTTTCACCAAAAACAGAGCAAACCAATAGGCCTAGAAAGTTGAATGCATCAGTTTAACATTGTACTACTAGTATATCACACAAAACAGAATGAAATTTCATACATATTCCAGACATCTAGAATGGACAGAAAACTGTCTGAATGAATACAAACCACAAAGCCAAACTGAATCCAAAATCTGTTTGCTACACTGCTAATGAATGAATAATGAAGGATACTGATACTTAAACACTAATATAGCGCCTATCCTCAGACAGAGACCGAACTCTAAGCACTTTAAAAGCATGGTGTCATTTGCACAACAGGCTGTCTACCTGGGTAGAGCTGACTGACTGAATGATATGGATACCAATACAGCGCCTATCCTCAGCAGGAGACCAAGCTCTAAGCACATGGTGTCATTTGCACAACAGGCTGTCTACCTGGGTAGAGCTGACTGAATGAATGATATGGATACCAATATAGCGCCTATCCTCAGCAGGAGACCAAGCTCTAAGCACATGGTGTCATTTGCACAACAGGCTGTCTACCTGGGTAGAGCTGACTGAATGAATGATATGGATACCTATATAGCGCCTATCCTTAATCACAGACCAAGCTCTAAGCGCTTTACAAACATGGCGTCATTTGCACAACAGGCTGCCTACCTGGGTAGAGCTAAAATCTGTTTGCTACACTGCCAATAAATGAATAATGAAGGATACTGATACTAAAACACTAACATAGCGCCTATCCTCAGACGCAGACCAAACTCTAAGCACTTTAAAAGCACGGTGTCATTTGCACAACAGGCTGCCTACCTGGGTAGAGCTAAAATCTGTTTGCTACACTGCCAATGAATGAATAATGAAGGATACTGATACTAAAACACTAACATAGCGCCTATCCTCAGACGGAGACCGAACTCTAAGCACTTTAAAAGCATGGTGTCATTTGCACAACAGGCTGCCTACCTGGGTAGAGCTAAAATCTGTTTGCTACACTGCCAATGAATGAATAATGAAGGATACTGATACTAAAACACTAACATAGCGCCTATCCTCAGATGGAGACCGAACTCTAAGCACTTTAAAAGCATGGTGTCATTTGCACAACAGGCTGCCTACCTGGGTCGAGCTAAAATCTGTTTGCTACACTGCCAATGAATGAATAATGAAGGATACTGATATTAAAACACTAACATAGCGCCTATCCTCAGACGGAAACCGAACTCTAAGCACTTTAAAAGCACGGTGTCATTTGCACAACAGGCTGCCTACCTGGGTAGAGCTAAAATCTGTTTGCTACACTGCCAATGAATGAATAATGAAGGATACTGATACTAAAACACTAACATAGCGCCTATCCTCAGACGGAGACCGAACTCTAAGCACTTTAAAAGCACGGTGTCATTTGCACAACAGGCTGCCTACCTGGGTAGAGCTAATTAACCGATGAAAGAAAAACTACCAACAACTCACCTTCCAAGAGGACTGAACGTGGTTGACGTAGATAATCTCCTCATCTGTCAGCACGCCGAAGTCTGGCACCATGGAGAACTGTCTGACCTTGACATTGGGGGCGGCAAACACCACGCCCACCGCAACCAGCGACAACACCAGCGCCACCTTCATTCTCTGTGCATCGACACACACACATGAAGTGAAGAGACTGGGTTATCTTATTTATTATTTTCATTTATTTACGTCTTCTTTATTTAATTCATTCCATTTTGTAATATTTCATTTCTATTTCAATTTCATTTGGCAAAAAATCTTGGAAATATCCACATTTCCTCCCCTGTACTTTTCTGTTTATAAGACAGAAAAACTTGTGAATTGGTTAACAACACTGTAAATTTAATATATTCTTTACATTTCTTCTCCACTCTTTGACCAGCATTCTTTACGTTTCTTTACAGGGGAAGAAATGTAGAGTATGTATTACAATGTTATTAAAACAATTTTACAATTTTTTTTTCTGCACCGTTTCAGTGGCATTACTCCCACACCACTCCTACTGAAGTGGATTTTTCTACAGAATTTCACCAGGAGCAACCCTTTTGTTGCCGTGGGTTCTTTTACGTGCGCTAAGTGCATGCTGCACACCGGACCTCCGTTTATCGTCTCATCCACATGACTAGCGTCCAGACCACCACTCAAGGTCTAGTGGAGGGGGAGAAAATATCGGCGGTTGAGCCGTGATTCGAACCAGCGCGCTCAGATTCTCTCGCTTCCTAGGCGGACGCGTTACAGAATCACAGAAATGTTTGGCTATAGGCTAAAAGCCTTTTGCCCTCATAATCAGTGTCCATTTATGTGCTTTTGGATCACTTGTTGTGAACAGACCCTTGTTTAAATATGGCATAGTGTATACTACATTTCTCTACAGCTCAATAAAGATTTAACTCTGTGGAAAATACATGGTCCTTAAACTTTTTGTCAATGTGATTTTTGAAGGCGTTTACCGATGGTGCATTGATGGTGTCATAGGAAAGGTTATTCCACAGATTTATGATACGGTTAGTAAAGAACTTGCGGAACTGGTTAGTTATGAAATTAGTTTTGTTTATTTTGAAGTTGTGCCCTCGAGTTTTATCATAGTTAGCCATAGTAAACAAGGAAGAGGTGGTGCAAGGATCATAAATATTGTGCATGATCTTATATACTTCAATGAGATCACCTCTTAATCTTCTAAACTCTAGGCTAGGCATATTAAAAAGAGCCAGGCGCTCCTCATAACCAAGATCACGAGTACTATTAGTATTACTAGTTATATACTTGGTAAATTTGCGGGCAGGTATCACTCGACGTTTTCAGAATCGGAGTAACTTATTCAAAGTACCTATGAACTGAGTATAGCATTTAAAGGGCATTGCCTGTTATGATTCACAAACAGACCCAGCTCCGAAATATCTCCGCCTCTTGTCTTGAACCGGTTTGATGACATTGACAATCAACTGATTTCACAAGTTCCGAAAACGGTGTTAATCAATGTTGCACCAAAAGTTCAAACAAGCAGTCAGTCAGTCTTAACACACGTCTACGAATATGTACGAATACTTATTTTTGGTGGTGATATCGTCTCCAATCAGATCCAAGACGCAAAAGTAAACGTATTGACGGACAGAGGAACACTTTTGAAGCACAAGTAAGTCAGCCGACAACTGTGTCAATTTTGATCTGAATCGGTCAAAATCAAGCCTCCACTGATACTGCAATCGACCAAACATACCAACTACAGTACTAGATACGTAGCATATATCTTAACTTTACCCTTACCTGATATCCAGCAACTGCTCAGGTTTGGTAAAGAAGGTATCGATTGTTAAATTCGGCGAAGAAGTGAACCGTTCTGCGTCCCGAAGTCACGCGCTCATGTGACAAATGGATGTCATGTGACAGGCACGTGAGGTGAACATGTGACCAGAACCACCCAATGACTCAGACTCGCGTGAGAGAAGCAAAGGTTGACGAAGAAATTACTTGGCTCCAACTTTCTTTATCTTTATTGAGTACACCCTTCTTTATCTGTTTGTTTTGTTGTTGTTGTTGTTGTTTTTAATCACAACGTCAGGACACGTGACATATTTCTCAGACAAGGATAAACACACAGACACATGTCTGTGGAAATGAAAGAACCTTTGCAAGGGACGTGACCCTGA
>NC_134908.1:20336003-20341003 GCF_041734735.1 Babylonia areolata
GCCAGCTCAATACAACGAAACGAAAAGAAATGAAGCGAAATTATTATGCAGTATCGCATGACTAGTCTTCCTTTTCTCTTCATTCATATACGGACATGTTTTCTTCGTCAAGCATTGTAAGAGACATTGTAATACCGATACATACAGTGGTGGGTTGCTTGTTTCGGAATTTTTTACTTGCTTATATGATATTTGGATGTGGTTTGTGTGTGTGTGTGTGTGTCCATACGAACGGCGAAAGAGACGACGTTAACAGCGTTTCACCCCAATTACCATCATCAAAATATTGCAAGCGGAAGGCTCTTATACTGAAGACGTGAATGTTGACAAAGAATACCACAGTTCTGACGACGGAAGCTAAAGATTGGGTCATTCAGACACCCACTCGACATCCGTGGGGTCTGTATAGAGGAGAAGAGAGGACTGGCCGTACTGAGTGAGTTAAACTTCATAATGCTCAAGCAAATATCTTTTTTGTGTGTGTGCGGTTTGTGTTGGATAAGAAGCCCTATCACCAGTATACCTATGTGAATAGACTTTAAACTTCATAATGCTCAAGCAAATACTCTTCTTTTTTGTGCATGAGTTTGTGTATGAGTTAGAAACCTTGTCACCACTTAAGTCCTTTAAGTAATTTCCTGTAACTGTATTTAGAGTTGTTTTGTTGTTGTTGTTGTTGTTGTTGTTTTTCTTCCAAATTTCACCCACATTTTTACCCTCATTTGCCCATTTTCTCCCAACCCTCCATTCATCCACATCTCCCACCCCTTCTAACCGATAATACTCAGATTTATTCATAAATACTTTAACAAAATGTCTTCAATCACTGATATGTGTGACGGGACATTAAACAAAATCCCTCCTCCTCACCAGTATGCGAATAGACTTTAAACCTAGGAATACTCGAAGCAAATATCACTTGGGTTGTTTGTTGTTTTTGTGTGTGTGTGTGTGTGTGTGTGTGTGTGTGTGTGTGTGTGTGTGTGTGTGTGTGTGTGTGTGTGTGTGTGTGCGGTTTTTGCTGAGTTCGAAGCCTTATAACAGTAGGTTACATTACTGATATGAATACTGTAGACAATAAAACTTAAGAATGCTCAAGCAAATACCACTTTGTTGTTGTTTTTGTTTTTATTGCGGTTTATGTTCAGTTGAGTTCACTAATTATAGCCCTGTTGTGTGGCACAAATAGTCCGAACTGGCCTCTAATTAATTAATCAATTAATTCAAACAACACGATTAAGTCAAACAACATCAACAACAACAACAACGACAAAAAAAAAGACATCACTTGTTGGAAGAAGACAAATTTCCCTTGCCCTTCTTCACCACCGTGCGAGTGTTGGTGGTGTAGCGACGCCCGTACAAAGGGTAGGACACTCCCTGCTTCATCTGCGACGCTCGCATGGATCGCCTCCCTTGCCCGCTTCTCCCTCCCACCCCTTCCTCCGTTCGTGGGGTGGTCAGGCCGTTGTGTCGAGGCGTTAGGCCGTTGTGGGAGCGGAGGTCCTTAACGATGAGTCGCAGGTTGTCCAAGGTGGACTCCTTTTCGAGGCGTTCCTTGTGACTCCTCTCCAGGTCGTTGTAGCGATCCTGAAGGGCCATCTTGTCTTGTCGTAACTGTTGGAGAGTAGGACGAGGGGAATAGAATGAAATTTGTATTTGTAATTATATTTCTTTTTATCACAACTGATTTCTCTGTGTGAAATTCGGGTTGCTCTCCCCATGCAGGGAGAGCGCATCGCTATACTACAGCGCCACCACCTTTTTTTTTTCTTTCTTTTTTTTTCTTTTTTTTTCCTGCGTGCAGTTTTTTATTTGTTTTTCCTATCAAAGTGGATTTTTCTATAGAATTTTGCCAGGAACAACCCTTTTGTTGCCGTGGGTTCTTTTACGTGCGCTAAGTGCATGCTGCACACGGGACCTCGGTTTATCGTCCCATCCGAATGACTAGCGTCCAGACCACCACTCAAGGTCTATATATATATATATATATGTGTGTGTGTGTGTGTGTGTGTGTGTGTGTGTGAGAGAGAGAGAGAGAGAGAGAGAGAGAGAAAGGGGTGGGGTAGGGGAGGGGAGGGGGAAAGAGAGAGAATACAGTGAGACTGACCAAACGACAGAGACACAGACAGTCAGAAAGACAGACAAAGAGAGAGAGAGAGAGAGAGAGAGAGTGTGTGTGTGTGTGTGTGTGTGTGTGTGTGTGTGTGTGCGTGTGCGTGTGCTTCACAGAACGTTGGGACACGGAACACAGGATATTTAACGTGCGCAGCTAATCGCAGCCTTGCACGTTTATACACAGACAAACGGACAGACAGACAGACAGACAGACAGACAGTCAGACAGACAGGCAGGCAGGCAGGCAGGCAGACAGACAGGCAGGCAGACAGACAGACAGGCAGGTAGACAGTCAAACAGACAGACAGTCAAACAGACAGACAGGCAGTCAAACAGACAGACAGGCAGTGAAACAGACAGACAGATAGACAGACAGGCAGTCAAACAGACAGACAGTCAAACAGTCAGGCAGCCAAACAGACAGACAGACAGTCAAACAGACAGACAGCCAAACAGGCAGACCAACCTTAGCCATGTCCTGATGCAAGACATTCACTTGGGCTCTGTACTCCCTCCTCTCTTTCTCCAGCTTGTCGATGTGGTCACAGTATCTGAAACCAGTATGGTGGTGGTAGTGGTGGTAGTCTCCTTCACTGAGTCAGTATTATCACAGTTCTCTCTATGGCCTTAGGGAACCATCCCCAACGCCGACTGTCCTAAAACCCTCTTGGCCGAGAGAGTGGGGGATGTAACTTGGGGCAAGACACTCTCCACTGTAATCAAATTCTAAGCCCAAATAGTCGGGACAGCAGTTGCCTCCTCTGCTGTTCTGATGGTCATAGTTGGACACGACTGACTATCATATATATATATATATATATATATATATATATATATATATATATATATATATATATATATATATATATCTATCTTTTCATTCATCTATTCATTCACTTATCAGTTCTTTTATTATCACCTCGATCTTCACTTCGTCTAGAAGATTTTTTTTTTAATCTATATATCTATTTATTTGTAAATACATTTATTTATTTGTTCATTTATTTATTCATTCGTTTATTCATTTATTCATCTATTTACTTGTTTATTCATTTATTTGTCTATTTATTCATTTATTTGTTTATCTATTCATGTACTGTCACTTCGTCTAGAAGACGTTTGTTGGGGATAATCATTTATTTATTTATTCATTTATTTATCTGTTTATTTATCTACTTATTCATCTATTCATTCATTCACTTATTTCATTATTTAGTTGTTTGGTTATTCATTTCTTTATTTATTTATCTATCTATCTATCTATCTATCTATCTATCTATGTATTTATCATTTATTGTCACTTCATTTTACTCCATTTCGTCCAGAAGACGTTTTGTTGAGGATAGTTATTTATCTATCCATTTATTTATCTATTCAGTTAGTCAATTAGTCAATTAATTAGTGAGTTAGTGAGTTAGTTAGTTAGTTAGTTAGTTAGCTAGTTAGCTAGTTAGTCATCGTCCGGAAGACGTTTCGTTGAGGATAGTTATTTATCTATCCATTTATTTATCTATTCAGTTAGTTAGCTAGTTAGTTAGTTAGTTAGTTAGTTAGTTAGTTAGCTAGTTAGCTAGTTAGTTAGTTAGTTATTCATTCGTTTATTTGTTGTTACATCCCCAATTCGTCCAGAAGACGTTTCGTTGAGGATAGTTATTTATCTATCCATTTATTTATCTATTCAGTTAGTTAGTTAGTTAACTGGTTAGTTAGTGAGTGAGTGAGTGAGTTAGTTAGTTAGTTAGTTAGTTAGTTAGCTATTCATCGTCCGGAAGACGTTTTGCTGAGGATAGTTATTTATCTATCCACTTATTTATCTATTCAGTTAGTGAGTTAGTTAGTTAGCTATTCATTCGTTTATTTGTTGTTACATCCCCAATTCGTCCAGAAGACGTTTCGTTGAGGATATTTTGTTAGTTATTCATTTAACTATGTATTTGTTTATTCATTTATCTGTGCATTTGTTATCACCTCCCCAGTTCGATTAGAATACGTTTTGTTTATTTATTTGTATTTGTATTTGTATTTCTTTTTATCACAACAGATTTCTCTGTGAGAAATTCCGGCTGCTCTCCCCAGGGAGAGCGCGTCGCTACACTACAGCGCCACCCTTTTTTTTTTTTTTTTTTTTTTTTTTTTTTTTTTGTATTTTTTCCTGTTTGCAGTTTTATTTGTTTTTCCTATCGAAGTGGATTTTCCTACAGAATTTTGCCAGGAACAACCCTTTTGTTGCCGTGGGTTCTTTTACGTGCACTAAGTGCATGCTGCACACGGGACCTCGGTTTATCGTCTCATCCGAATGACTAGTGTACAGACCATCACTCAAGGTCTAGTGTAGGGGGAGAAAATATCAGCGGCTGAGGCGTGATTCGAACCAGCGCGCTCAGATTCTCTCGCTTCCTAGGCGGACGCGTTACATCCAGGCCATCACTCCACATTTATTTATTCATTCATTCATTTTTGACTCACTTGTGTAAACAAAGTGAGTCTATGTTTTAACCCGGTGTTCGGTTGTCTGTGTGTGTGTGTGTGTGTCTGTGTGTCCGTGGTAAACTTTAACATTGACATTTTCTCTGCAACTACTTTGTCAGTTGACACCAAATTTTAAAACAATATTGCACCTCTGGGATGGGCACAAAAAAATAAAGAATGAAGCCTAATTATATGCAAACTGCATTTACTGTTATATTTATATTTTTTGTATTATCTAAACTTGGCACTTTGATCTGATATTCTGACCCAACAGCTAGAGCAGTCATTATTATCATTTTTTGTTCAAACAGGAACTTCTTTTGCTAAGCATGGAAGTTTTATTTATTTTGCAAACGTTTTGGGGGCAGATAGTAAAAAAAGGGAAATTACTCTGTAATGCTAGGAGAGTTAAT
>NC_134908.1:20358503-20431003 GCF_041734735.1 Babylonia areolata
TACACCCTTGGATACAAAGAAAATGAAAATTTGATTAAGTTCATCATGGTGTATAGAAATAGGTTCTATTTATGCTCGAAGTATCATAACTCGTCTTTATTCGAAATTCGCATTTATGATGTGCTTTGTATAAGTAAATACTGTAACTACATTAACAAATGTTGGTATTTGTTAAGATATAACCTAATGAACAAGACCCGCGCTTGGGAAGTCTGAATTTTATTGCACTGAATACCACTATTCTTTAAAACATACAAAAATGTTGGTATCATGTTGTCTTTACGGCTTCTAAGACACTCAATTTCGAATGCAGTCTTCGTCTTTTTTGAACAACCAACTACCCGGCAAGTTATATCAGCGTGGTTGCATTTCAACAATGCATTTGTGTAAGAGCATAATAAAGAGAGGGGTGGGGAAATGAATTTGAGAAACAAACTTCAGATCTTCCAAAGTGGCATGGAAGAGTTTCATTAACTCAACAGCGTTTGGACAAATCCATATATGCTACACCACATCTGCCAAGCAGATGCCTGGCCAGCAGTATAACCCAACGTGCTTAGTCAGGCCTTCAGATGGAAAAAAAAACAACATACACCTAAATTAGGGCGCAGAAATTTGATGAAGTCTATAAGCGTACAAAAAAATAGAATAAAGTAAACAAATAAATAACTAAATAATAATGATATCATTTAAAGAATCAATTAATAAAATAAATAAATGAAACATGGAAGAATCCAAGACCAGGCAATACGGACTTTCAATGAGATGATACTGTGTGTCTATGTCATCCCTTCCCAGCAGTTCCATGGTGTGGGCAAAACACCCACCTCCTTCATCCCCCCCACAGCCAACGCTACAACGTCACAGGTCAAAGCTGTTCAACTGTTTCTCACGTTCGATCACGACAGGAGGAGGGAGAAAGGTGGTAGAGTGGTTAAGACGTTTATCTGCCATGTCCGTCAGGGCCTCTGTGTTCGATTCACCGCTCCCGCACTTCAATTTCTCTCAAGTTGGACTGCAAAATCAAACTCAGCGTCTACTGATTTGGATGAGACGATAAACCAAGGTCCTTCTGTGTAGTGAGTGCTTGGCGCACTGAAAAAGAACCCATGGCAACGAGAGTGTTTGTCCTCTGTCGAAATTCTATATAAGAAATCCATCCTGATAGTAACTGTATGCATTCAACGCCTGATTTCTCTGAACGCAGTCACGCCTCCTTGAGAAACGGAAACTGAAAAAAAAAAACTATTGAAAAGTCACAGAGTGTGTGTGTGTGTGTGTGTGTGTGTGTGTGTGTGTGTGTGTGTGTGTGTGTGTGTGTGTGTGTGTGTGTGTGTGTGTGTGTGTGTGTGTGCACTTGGCGCACTGTAAGAAGAACCCATGGCAACGAGAGTGTTGTCTTCTGGCGAAATTCAAAAAGGCCACAGACTTTGAGACTATTTTGTTTATATTGATGACGACAAAGGAGGAGGAGGATGACGATAATGACGACGATGTTGCTATGGAGGTCCATTTTGGTTTGGGACTGCGTGACAAGGCTGTACTCTACGCCTCCTGTCATAATGATATCCCAGCGTTAACCAGGCCCGAGAGATACAGACACTTGCAGCGTTGGTCAGATAATTAGGGCAACACACCCAAAGACGCATCCTTGAAGTGGATGACACTCGACTGTGTGGTCCCAGTCTCCCCATTTAAGCCCACAGCACACTCAACTCTGGGTAGGAGCTGGCCACGGGCCGAAAATCCCACCTCCGCTGGGATTCGAACCCGCGTCCTCCCAGCCGTCAGTCTGCGACGCTAACCACTTCGCCACGGCCACTGGTCTCCCCTTGTTCTATGTGCGTTTTTCTTTTTCAGAGACAATGAGTTACATTTCTTGTTTCACAGTAAAGCTTATTATGATATTCGTGAGTAATACGGGATTTCTTGTTTAACATAATGAGCAAAACAATACAAATAATTTAGAAAAGGATTTTAACTAGAGAAATTGTGAAACTGTCTGCAAAATATACTACTGAAGCATATATCCTTTGGCAAAAATAAGAACTAAAATACACCCTTGGATACAAAGAAAATGAAAATTTGATTAAGTTCATCATGGTGTATAGAAATAGGTTCTACTTATGCTTGAAGTATCATAACTTGTCTTTATTCGAAATTCGCGTTTATGATGTGCTTTGTATAAGTAAATACTGTAACTACATTAACAAATCTTGGTATTTGTTAAGATATAACCTAATGAACAAGACCCGCGCTTGGGAAGACTGAATTTTATTGCACTGAATACCACTATTCTTTAAAACATACGAAAGTGTTGATATCATGTTGTCTTTACGGCTTCTAAGACACTGAATTTCGAATGTAAGTCTTTTTTGAACAACCAACCACTCGGCAAGTTATATCAGTGTGGTTGCATTTCAACAATGCATTTGTGTAAGAGCATAATAAAGAGAGGGTGGGGCAATGAACTTGAGAAACAAACTTCAGATCTTCCGAAGTGGCATGGAAGAGTTTCATTAGCTCAACAGCGTTTGGACAAATCCATATATGCTACACCACATCTGCCAAGCAGATGCCTGGCCAGCAGCGTAACCAAACGTGCTTAGTCAGGCCTTCAGATGGGAAAAAAAAAACATACACCTAAATTAGGGCGCAGAAATTTGATGAAGTCTATAAGCGTACAAAAAAAATAGAATAAAGTAAACAAATAAATAACTAAATAATAATGATATCATTTAAAAAAAATCAGTGAATCAATGAATAATAATAAAATGAATAAATGAAACATGGAAGAACATATAAATAAATAACATGGACGAATCCAAAACCAGGCAATACGGACTTTCAATGAGATGATACTGTGTGTCTATGTCATCCGTTCCCAGCAGTTCCATGGTGTGGGCAAAACACCCACCTCCTTCATCCCCCCCACAGCCAACGCTACAACGTCACAGGTCAAAGCGGTTCAACTGTTTCTCACGTTCGATCACGACAGGAGGAGGGAGAAAGGTGGTAGAGTGGTTAAGACGTTTATCTGCCATGTCCGTCAGGGCCTCTGTGTTCGATTCCGCGCTCTCGCACTTCACCTTCTCTCAAGTTGGACTGCAAAATCAAACTCAGCGTCTACTGATTTGGATGAGGCGATAAACCAAGGTCCTTCTGTGTAGTAAGTGAGTGCTTGGCGCACTGAAAAAGAACCCATGGCAACGAGAGTGTTTGTCCTCTGTCGAAATTCTATATAAGAAATCCATCCTGATAGTAACTGTATGCATTCAACGCCTGATTTCTCTGAACGCAGTCACGCCTCCTTGAGAAACGGAAACTGAAAAAAAAAAACTATTGAAAAGTCACAGAGTGTGTGTGTGTGTGTGTGTGTGTGTGTGTGTGTGTGTGTGTGTGTGTGTGTGTGTGTGCACTTGGCGCACTGTAAAAATAACCCATGGCAACGAGAGTGTTGTCTTCTGGCGAAATTCAAAAAGGCCACAGACTTTGAGACTATTTTGTTTATTTTGATGACAACGAAGGAGGAGGAGGATGACGATGATGACGACGATGTTGCTATGGAGGTCCATTTTGGTTTGGGACTGCGTGACAAGGCTGTACTCTACGCCTCCTGTCATAATGATATCCCAGCGTTAACCAGGCCCGAGAGATACAAACACTTGCAGTGTTGGTCAGATAATTAGAGCAACACACCCAAAGACGCATCCTTGAAGTGGATGACACTCGACTGTGTGGTCCCAGTCTCCCCATTTAAGCCCACAGCACACTCAACTCTGGGTAGGAGCCGGCCACGGGCCGAAAATCCCACCTCCGCTGGGATTCGAACCCGCGTCCTCCCAGCCGTCAGTCTGCGACGCTAACCACTTCACCACGGCGACTGGTCTCCCCTTGTTCTATGTGCGTTTTTCTTTTTCAGAGAGAATGAGTTACATTTCTTCTTTCACTGTAAAGCTTATTATGATATTCGTGAGTAATACGGGATTTCTTGTTTAACATAATGAGCAAAACAATACAAATAATTTGGAAAAGGATTTTAACTAGAGAAATTGTGAAACTGTCTGCAAAATATACTACTGAAGCGTCTATCCTTTGGCAAAAATAAGAACTAAAATACACCCTTGGATACAAAGAAAATG
Organism: Babylonia areolata; assembly: GCF_041734735.1. NCBI lineage: Eukaryota > Metazoa > Mollusca > Gastropoda > Neogastropoda > Buccinidae > Babylonia > Babylonia areolata. The sequence continues at coordinate 20,362,646 of NC_134908.1, forward strand.
AAAATTTGATTAAGTTCATCATGGTGTAGAGAAGTAGGTTCTCTTTGTGCTTGAAGTGTCATAACTCATATGTATTCTAAATTCGTGTTCACAAAGTGTGCTGTATAAGTAATTACTGTAACTACATTAACAAATCTTGGTATTTGTTAAAGTATAGGCCTAACATAATGAACAAGACCCACACTTGGAAAGTCTGAATTTAATTGCACTGATTACCACTATTCTTTAAAACATACGAAAGTGTTGATATCATGTTCTCTTTACGGCTTCTAAGACACTCAATTTCGAATGCAAGTCTTTTTTGAACAACCAACCACTCGGCAAGTTATATCAGTGTGGTTGCATTTCAACAATGCATTTCTGTAAGAGCATAATACAGAGAGGGTGGGGAAATGAATTTGAGAAACAAACTTCAGATCTTCCAAAGTGGCATGGAAGAGTTTCATTAGCTCAACTGCGTTCGGACAAATCCATATACGCTACACCACATCTGCCAAGCAGATGCCTGACCAGCAGCGTAACCCAACGTGCTTAGTCAGGCCTTCAGATGGAAAAAAAAAAACCCACCTAAATTAGGGCGCAAAAATTTGACGAAGTCTATAAGCGTACAAAAGAAGTAGAATAAAGAAAACAAATAAATAATAATGATATCATTTAAAGAATCAATTAATAAAATAAATAAATGAAACATGGAAGAACATATAAATAAATAACATGGACGAATCCAAGACCAGGCAATACGGACTTTCAATGAGATGATACTGTGTGTCTTTGTCATCCGTTCAGTTCCATGGTGTGGGCAAAACACCCACCTCCTTCATCCCCCCCACAGCCAACGTCACAGGTCAAAGCGGTTCAACTGTTTCTCACGTTCAATCACGACAGGAGGAGGGAGAAAGGTGGTAGAGTGGTTAAGACGTTTATCTGCCATGTCCGTCAGGGCCTCTGTGTTCGAGTCCGCGCTCTCGCACTTCAATTTCTCTCAAGTTGGACTGCAAAATCAAACTCAGCGTCTACTGATTTGGATAAGACGATAAACCAAGGTCCTTCTGTGTAGTAAGTGAGTGCTTGGCGCACTGAAAAAGAACCCATGGCAATGAGAGTGTTTGTACTCTGTCGAAATTCTATATAAGAAATCCATCCTGATAGTAACTGTATGCATTCAACGCCTGATTTCTCTGAACGCAGTGACGCCTCCTTGAGAAACGGAAACTGAAAAAAAAAACACACACACACAAAAATATATATATATTGAAAAGTCACAGTGAGTGTGTGTGTGTGTGTGTGTGTGTGTGTGTGTGTTCGTGCATGAGAGAGTGTGTGTGTGTGTATGTGTGTGTGTGTGTGTGTGTGTGTGTGTGTGTGTGTGTGTGTCTGTGTGTGCACTTGGCGCACTGTAAGAAGAACCCATGGCAACGAGAGTGTTGTCTTCTGGCGAAATTCAAAAAGGCCACAGACTTTGAGACTATTTTGTTTATTTTGATGACAACGAAGGAGGAGGAGGATGACGATGATGACGACGATGTTGCTATGGAGGTTCATTTTGGTTTGGGACCGCGTGACAAGGCTGTACTCTACGCTTCCTGTCATAATGATATCCCGGTGTTAACCAGGCCCAAGAGATACAGACACTTGCAGTGTTGGTCAGATAATTGGAGCAACACACCCAAAGACGCATCCTTGAAGTGGATGACACTCGACTGTGTGGTCCTAGTCTCCCCATTTAAGCCCACAGCACACTCAACTCTGGGTAGGAGCCGGCCACGGGCCGAAAATCCCACCTCCGCTGGGATTCGAACCCGCGTCCTCCCAGCCGTCAGTCTGCAACGCTAACCACTTCACCACGGCGACTGGTCTCCCCTTGTTCTATGTGCGTTTTTCTTTTTCAGAGACAATGAGTTACATTTCTTGTTTCACTGTAAAGCTTATTATGATATTCGTGAGTAATACGGGATTTCTTGTTTAACCTAATGAGCAAAACAATACAAATAATTTAGAAAAGGATTTTAACTAGAGAAATTGTGAAACTGTCTGCAAAATATACTACTGAAGCATATATCCTTTGGCAAAAATAAGAACTAAAATACACCCTTGGATACAAAAAAAAATGAAAATTTGATTAAGTTCATCATGGTGTATAGAAATAGGTTCTATTTATGCTTGAAGTATCATAACTCGTCTTTATTCGAAATTCGCATTTATGATGTGCTTTGTATAAGTAAATACTGTAACTACATTAACAAATTTTGGTATTTGTTAAGATATAACCTAATGAACAAGACCCGCGCTTGGGAAGTCTGAATTTTATTGCACTGAATACCACTATTCTTTAAAACATACGAAAGTGTTGATATCATGTTCTCTTTACGGCTTCTAAGACACTCAATTTCGAATGCAAGTCTTTTTTGAACAACCAACCACTCGGCAAGTTATATCAGTGTTGTTGCATTTCAACAATGCATTTGTGTAAGAGCATAATACAGAGAGGTGGGGAAATGAACTTGAGAAACAAACTTCAGATCTTCCAAAGTGGCATGGAAGAGATTCATTAGCTCAACTGCGTTCGGACAAATCCATATATGCTACACAACATCTGCCAAGCAGATGCCTGACCAGCAGTGTAACCCAATGTGCTAAGTCAGGCCTTCAGATGGAAAAAAAAAAGATTAATACATTTTTAAAAAAAAAACAACCTAAATTAGGGCGCAAAAATTTGACGAAGTCTATAAGCATACAAATAAAGTAAACAAATAAATAACCAAATAATAATGATATCATTTAAAGAATCAATTAATAAAATAAATAAATGAAACATGGAAGAACATATAAATAAATAACATGGACGAATCCAAGACCAGGCAATACGGACTTTCGATGAGATGATACTGTGTGTCTTTCTCTTCCGTTCCCAGCAGTTCCATGGTGTGGGCAAAACACCCACCTCCTTCATCCCCCACAGCCAACGCTACAACGTCACAGGTCAAAGCTGTTCAACTGTTTCTCACGTTCGATCACGACAGGAGGAGGGAGTAAGGTGGTAGAGTGGTTAAGACGTTTATCTGCCATGTCCGTCAGGGCCTCTGTGTTCGATTCCGCGCTCTCGCACTTCACCTTCTCTCAAGTTGGACTGCAAAATCAAACTCAGCGTCTACTGATTTGGATGAGACGATAAACCAAGGTCCCTCTGTGCAGCAAGTGAGTGCTTGGCGCACTGTAAAAGAACCCATGGCAACGAGAGTGTTTGTCCTCTGTCGAAATTCTATATAAGAAATCCATCCTGATAGTAACTGTATGCATTCATCGCCTGATTTCTCTGAACGCAGTGACGCCTCCTTGAGAAACGGAAACTGAAAAAAAAACCCACACACAAAAAAGTATATATATTTTGAAAAGTCACAGTGTGCGTGTGTGTGTGTGTGTGTGTGTGTGTGTGTGTGTGTGTGTGTGTGCGTATGTTCGTGCATGAGAGAGTGTGTGTGTGTGTATGTGTGTGTGTGTGTGTGTGTGTACGCGCGCGCGTGCGTGCGTGTGTGTGTGTGTGTGTGTGTGTGTGTGTGCACTTGGCGCACTGTAAGAAGAACCCATGGCAACGAGAGTGTTGTCTTCTGGCGAAATTCAAAAAGGCCACAGACTTTGAGACTATTTTGTTTATATTGATAACGATGAAGGAGGAGGAGGATGACGATGATGACGACGATGTTGCTATGGAGGTCCATTTTGGTTTTGGACTGCGTGACAAGGCTGTACTCTACGCCTCCTGTCATAATGATATCCCAGCGTTAACCAGGCCCGAGAGATACAGACACTTGCAGTGTTGGTCAGATAATTAGGGCAACACACCCAAAGACGCATCCTTGAAGTGGATGACACTTGACTGTGTGGTCCCAGTCTCCCCATTTAAGCCCACAGCACACTCAGCTCTGGGTAGGAGCTGGCCACGGGCCAGAAAATCCCACCTCCTCTGGGATTCGAACCCGCGTCCTCCCAGCCGTCAGTCTGCGACGCTAACCACTTCACCACGGCGACTGGTCTCCCCTTGTTCTATGTGCGTTTTTCTTTTTCAGAGACAATGAGTTACATTTCTTGTTTCACTGTAAAGCTTATTATGATATTCGTGAGTAATACGGGATTTCTTGTTTAAGATAATGAGCAAAACAATACAAATAATTTAGAAAAGGATTTTAACTAGAGAAATTGTGAAACTGTCCGCAAAATATACTACTGAAGCATATATCCTTTGGCAAAATTAAGAACTAAAATACACCCTTGGATACAAAGAAAACGAAAATTTGATTAAGTTCATCATGGTGTATAGAAATAGGTTCTATTTATGCTCGAAGTATCATAACTCGTCTTTATTCGAAATTCGCATTTATGATGTGCTTTGTATAAGTAAATACTGTAACTACATTAACAAATCTTGGTATTTGTTAAGATATAACCTAATGAACAAGACCCGCGCTTGGGAAGTCTGAATTTTATTGCACTGAATACCACTATTCTTTAAAACATACGAAAGTGTTGATATCATGTTCTCTTTACGGCTTCTAAGACACTCAATTTCAAATGCAAGTCTTTTTTGAACAACCAACCACTCGGCAAGTTATATCAGTGTGGTTGCATTTCAACAATGCATTTGTGTAAGAGCATAATAAAGAGAGGGTGGGGAAATGAACTTGAGAAACAAACTTCAGATCTTCCGAAGTGGCATGGAAGAGATTCATTAGCTCAACAGCGTTTGGACAAATCCATATACGCTACACCACATCTGCCAAGCAGATGCCTGGCCAGCAGCGTAACCAAACGTGCTTAGTCAGGCCTTCAGATGGAAAAAAAAACAAAAACATACACCTAAATTAGGGCGCAGAAATTTGATGAAGTCTATAAGCGTACAAAAAAATAGAATAAAGTAAACAACTAAATAATAATGATATCATTTAAAGAATCAATTAAGAAAATAAATAAATGAAACATGGAAGAACATATAAATAAATAACATGGACGAATCCAAGACCAGGCAATACGGACTTTCAATGAGATGATACTGTGTGTCTTTGTCATCCGTTCCCAGCAGTTCCATGGTGTGGGCAAAACACACACCTCCTTCATCCCCCCCCCACAGCCAATGCTACAACGTCACAGGTCAAAGCGGTTCAACTGTTTCTCACGTTCGATCACGACAGGAGGAGGGAGAAAGGTGGTAGAGTGGTTAAGACGTTTATCTGCCATGTCCGTCAGGGCCTCTGTGTTCAATTCTCCGCTCTCGCACTTCACCTTCTCTCAAGTTGGACTGCAAAATCAAACTCAGCGTCTACTGATTTGGATGAGACGATAAACCAAGGTCCTTCTGTGTAGTAAGTGAGTGCTTGGCGCACTGTAAAAGAACCCATGGCAACGAGAGTGTTTGTCCTCTGTCGAAATTCTATATAAGAAATCCATCCTGATAGTAACTGTATGCATTCAACGCCTGATTTCTCTGAACGCAGTCACGCCTTGAGAAACGGAAACTGAAAAAAAAAAAAAATTGAAAAGTCACAGTGTGTGTGTGTGTGTGTGTGTGTGTGTGTGTGTGTGTGTGTGTGTGTGTGTGTGTGTGTTCGTGCATGAGAGAGAGAGTGTGTGTGTGTGTGTGTGTGTTCGTGCATGAGAGTGTGTGTGTGTGTGTGTGTGTGTGTGTGTGTGTGTGTTCGTGCATGAGAGTGTGTGTGTGTGTGTGTGTGTGTTTGTCTCATGTACATCTGCGTGCATGAGAGTTTGCAAGCTTGTGTGTGTGTGTGTGTGTCTGTGTGTGTGTGTGTCTTTGTGTCTGTGTGTCTGTGTCTGTATGTGTGTGTGTGTGTGTGTCTGTCTGTGAGTCTCTGTGTGTGTGTGCGTGTGCGTGTGTGTGTGCGTGTGTGTGTGTGTGTGTGTCTGTGCTGAAAACATCCGTCCTTCCAACTTATCATCCCCAGTTGTTTTTTGTTTTTTAATTATGTATATCTTATAAACTGATCAAAATACTGCAATGTTACACGAAAAATACAGTTGAAAACCAAAGCAAACACCATTGCACAATAAACAGCTAATCTCTATCTCTTCCAAATCGCGTCCGAGATGTGGTCAAAATCCTCTCTCTGTCTGTCTTTGTCTGTCTGTCTGTCTGTCTGTCTGTCTGTCTCTGTCTCTGTCTCTGTCTCTGTCTCTGTCTCTGTCTCTCTCTCTCTCTCTCTCTCTCTCTCTCTCTCTCTCTGTCAGACTGAGAGCTTCAAAAAGCAAAATACATAATCGTAAAAAAGGATTAAGGTACTTCAAAGGAACGCTAAAAAATACATTTGAAAAACAAAGCAAATACCATTGCAGTATGGACAGCAAATCTCTATCACTTCTAAATGGCATCCCTGTGTGTGGTCACATACACACACACACACACACACACACACACACACACACACACACACACACACACACACACACACACACACACACACACACACACACACACACACACAGATGTATATATTATAAAAGCAAGAACGGCATTGCAAAATGGAAAACACTGAAAAATGCAGATGCTTTTATAGTTCTACAAGTGTCTTTCAAGCAGAAAACTATATCACAACCATGTCCAACAAATGCCACAGAATAATTTCTGACAGAGTTAGGTCCAGAGCTATATGCTTGAAATGATGGATTCAAACTGACCCGTCAATACTCTCCCCTTGTCCTCTGTGCGTTTTTTCCTGTTTGTTTTTCAGTGAGAACGAGTTACATTTCTTGTTTCACTGTAAACATGTGTTATCATATTGTGAGTAAATTGTGTTTTCTTCAAAATATAGTTAGCAAAAAAACAAAGATTTCTTAATATTTTTTTCAGAGTAACTAACGTAGGAAAATTGCCTGCATATTACACTGCTGAAGAAAATAGCCTGGACCAAAAATAAGAAACGTTGAATACCCTGTTCATATATAAAACCATATTGATCTAAGTACTTCATGGACGTTGTGGTATTAGTATTTGTTGTACAGTAATTGGTTAAATACAATGTAATTCAGCGAATACTTTTTGGTGGTATCTGTAACTAGTGAGACAAATTATAATATTTGTTCATTTAAATTATTGCCTCTAAGGTAGTATGCACATCTGTTTGTAATGACGTAAACGTGTAATCATACCTAATGCCCTGTTAATAATAATGTTACCAACTGTTGTGTAATGAAAACATTACGGATATCCAAGACACCTGATGGTTGAACACAATGTTCAAACCTATGTCTTTTTCACAGACCATCTGACTGGTAGGTTGTGTTGGTGTTGTCACACTATGTCACTGCATTAGTGTCAGTGAATGATTTTGAGAAGAGAAAGCTGTTGAGCAGATGCAACAGGACAGATGGTTTAGAACCAAACTTTCAATACTTCAAGCCAAGGTGGCACACTTGCTTCAAAGAGTGGATGACATCTTATATCACGTGCCTTTTTCGTCTGATTGCAGTTCTTCTATGATGTGGGGGCATAAAGTACATTTCTGTATTTTACACTTAAACAATCATCCATGTATGTATGAGTATGTGTGTCTCATATGCACTTGTAATTGTGAATGCTTGTGTTTAACATGTGTGTGTTTGTGCTGAAAACATCAGTCTGTCTGCTTAATTTGTCATCACCGTAATTTGAAATACATAATCATTTAAAAGGATCAAAGTACTCCAAAGGAACGCTAAAAAATACATTTGAAAACCAAAGGAAATACCATTCCAGTATGGACAGCTAATCTCTATCACTTCCAAATCACATCCCTGTTGTGGTCAAAATCCACTCTCTGCCTGTCTGTCTGTCTGTCTGTCTGTCTGTCTCTCTCTCTCTCTCTCTCTCGCTCGCTCTCACACACACACACACACACACACACACACACACACACACACACACACACACACAGATGTATATCTTATATAAGCAAGAACGGCACTGCAAAATGGAAAACACTGAAAAATGCAGATGCTTTTATAGTTCTAAAAGTGTCTTTCAAGCAGAAAACTATATCACAACCATGTCCAACAAATGCCACAGTATAGTTACCGACAGAGTTAGGTCCAGAGCTATATGCTTGTAATGATGGATTCAAACTGACCCGTCAATACTCTCCCCTTGTTCTCTGTGCGTTTTTTCTGCTCGTCTTTCTGTAAGAACGAGTTACATTTCTTGTTTCACTGTAAAAATTTGTTATGATATTCAGAGTAAATTGCGTTTTCTTCAAAATATAGTTAGCAAAAAAACAAAGATTTCTTAACATTTTTTTTCAGAGTAACTAACATAGGAAAATTGCCTGCAAATTACACTGCTGAAGAAAATAGCCTTGAGCAAAAATAAGAAACGTTTAATACCCTGTTCGTATATAAAACCATATTGAACAAAGTACTTCATGGTTGGTTTAGTTGCCATGGTATTAGTAGTTGTAGCACAGTAATTGGTTAAATACAATGTAAGCATGTGTGTATTTTTTGGTGGTACCTGTAACTAATGAGACAAATTATAATATTTGTTCATTTAAATTATTGCCTCTAAGGTAGTATGCACATCTGTTTGTAATGACGTAAACGTGTAATCATACCTAATGCCCTGTTAATAATAATGTTACCAACTGTTGTGTAATGAAAACATTACGGATATCCAAGACACCTGATGGTTGAACACAATGTTCAAACCTATGTCTTTTTCACAGACCATCTGACTGGTAGGTTGTGTTGGTGTTGTCACACTATGTCACTGCATTAGTGTCAGTGAATGATTTTGAGAAGAGAAAGCTGCTGAGCAGATGCAACAGGACAGATGGTTTAGAACCAAACTTTCAATACTTCAAGCCAAGGTGGCACACTTGCTTCAAAGAGTGGATGACACCTTATATCACGTGCCTTTTTCGTCTGATTGCAGTTCTTCTGTTGTGTGGGGGCATAAAGTACATTTCTGTATTTTACACTTAAACAATCATCCATGTATGTATGAGTATGTGTGTCTCATATGCACTTGTAAGTGTGAATGCTTGTGTTTTACATGTGTGTGTTTGTGCTGAAAACGTCAGTCCGTCTGCTTAATTTGTCATCACCGTAATTTCAAATTCATAATCGTATAAAAGGATCAAAGTACTTCAAAGGAACGCTAAAAAATACATTTGAAAACCAAAGGAAATACCATTCCAGTATGGACAGCTAATCTCTATCACTTCCAAATCGCATCCCTGTTGTGGTCAAAATCCACTCTCTGTCTGTCTGTCTGTCTCTCTCTCTCCCTCTCTCTCTCTCTCTCTCACACACACTGTCACACACACTGTCACACACACACACACACACACACACACACACACACACACACACACACACACATACCGAAACACCTTTCAACTGCCTCCCACCCAGAAACACACGCGCGTGCGCGCGCGTTCACACACAGACACGGATACACACAGAAACACATACACACTGGAGTGGAGTGATGGCCTAGAGGTCTAGGAAGCGAGAGAATCTAAGCGCGCTGGTTCGAACCACGGCTCAGTCGCCGATATTTTCTCCCCCTCCATTAGACCTTGAGTGGTGGTCTGGACGCTAGTCACTCGGATGAGTCGATAAACCGACGTCCCGTGTGCTAGCATGCACTTAGCGCACGTAAAAGAACTCACGGCAACAAAAGGGTTGTTTGCTGGCAAAATTCAGTACAAAAAAACCCACTTTGATAGGAAAAGCAAATAAAACTGCACGCAGGCAAAAAATAATAATAATGATAATATAAAATAAAAATTAATAGGGTGGCGCTCTCAATGTACCGACGCGCTCTCCCTGGGGAAAGGAGCCCGAATTTCACACAGAGAAATCTGTTGTGACCAATAAGAGAAGTACAAATACAAATTCATTCACACTCGTCTCAGATCAGTGGTCTGTATTTCGTTTTCATCTCCCTTCGAATCGCCTAACTTGCGCAGCAAAAAAGTGTGTGTGTGTGTGTGTGTGTGTGTGTGTGTGTGTGTGTGTGTGTGTGTGTGTGTGTGTGTGTGTGTTGTGTGTGTGTGTGTGTGTGTGAGTGTTGTGTGTGTGTGTGTGTGTGTGTGTGTGTGTGTGTGTGTGTCAGTGTTGTGTGTGTGTGTGTGTGTGTGTGTGTGTCAGTGTTGTGTGTGTGTGTGTGTGTGCGTGAGTGTGTGTGTGTGCGCGCGCGTGTGTGTGCGTGTGCCAGTGTGTGTGTGTCGGTGTTGTCTGTCTGTCTGTCTGTGTGAACGTGGATGAGTGAGTGTGAGTGTGTGAGTGTGAGTGTGTGAGTGTGAGTGTGAGAGTGTGCGAGTGAGTGTGTGTGTGTGTGTGTGTGTGTGTGTGTGTGTGTGTGTGTGTGTGTGTGTGTGTGTGTGTGTGTGTGTGTGTGTGTCTCAAAGACAGCCTGTTAGCTTCGAAAAGCAAACTTTTCACTCTAATATGAACACACTGACCAATGTAGTTTGTTTTATGAGTTTAAAAGTGTCTGTCAACCAGAAAATAATATATTTCAAATGTGTTCAGTAAATTGCATAAAATAGAATTCACCATAGTTGGTTCCAGACCTGTGTGCTTTTCATCATGGATTCAAACTGACCAGTCAATACTCTCCCCTTGTTCTTTTTCGGAGAGAATGAGTCACATTTCTTGTTTCACAGTAAAGCTTATTATGATATTCGTGAATAATACGGGATTTCTTGTTTAACATAATGAGTAAAAACAATACAAATAATTTAGAAAAGGATTTTAACTAGAGAAATTGTGAAACTTCTGCAAAATATACTACTGAAGCATATATCCTTTGGCAAAAATAAGAACTAAAATACACCCTTGGATACAAAAAAAATGAAAATTTGATTAAGTTCATCATGGTGTATAGAAATAGGTTCTATTTATGCTTGAAGTATCATAACTTGTCTTTATTCGAAATTTGCATTTATGATGTGCTTTGTATAAGTAAATACTGTAACTACATTAACAAATCTTGGTATTTGTTAAGATATAACCTAATGAACAAGACCCGCGCTTGGGAAGTCTGAATTTTATTGCACTGAATACCACTATTCTTTAAAACATACGAAAGTGTTGACATCATGTTCTCTTTACGGCTTCTAAGACACTCAATTTCAAATGCAAGTCTTTTTTGAACAACCAACCACTCGGCAAGTTATATTAGTGTGGTTGCATTTCAACAATGCATTTGTGTAAGAGCATAATAAAGAGAGGGGTGGGGAAATGAACTTGAGAAACAAACTTCAGATCTTCTGAAGTGGCATGGAAGAGTTTCATTAGCTCAACAGCGTTTGGACAAATCCATATATGCTACACCACATCTGCCAAGCAGATGCCTGGCCAGCAGCGTAACCAAACGTGCTTAGTCAGGCCTTCAGATGGAAAAAAACAAACATACACCTAAATTAGGGCGCAGAAATTTGATGAAGTCTATAAGCGTACAAAAAAATAGAATAAAGTAAACAAATAAATAACTAAATTATAATGATATCATTTAAAGATTAATAAAATAAATAAATGAAACATGGAAGAACATATAAATAAATAACATGGACGAATCCAGGACCAGGCAATACGGACTTTCAATGAGATGATACTGTGTGTCTATGTCATCCGTTCCCAGCAGTTCCATGGTGTGGGCAAAACACCCACCTCCTTCATCCCCCCAACAGCCAACGCTACAACGTCACAGGTCAAAGCTGTTCAACTGTTTCTCACGTTCGATCACGACAGGAGGAGGGAGAAAGGTGGTAGAGTGGTTAAGACGTTTATCTGCCATGTCCGTCAGGGCCTCTGTGTTCAATTCTCCGCTCTCGCACTTCACCTTCTCTCAAGTTGGACTGCAAAATCAAACTCAGCGTCTACTGATTTGGATGAGACGATAAACCAAGGTCCTTCTGTGTAGTAAGTGAGTGCTTGGCGCACTGTAAAAGAACCCATGGCAACGAGAGTGTTTGTCCTCTGTCGAAATTCTATATAAGAAATCGATCCTGATAGTAACTGTATGCATTCAACGCCTGATTTCTCTGAACGCAGTCACGCCTCCTTGAGAAACGGAAACTGAAAAAAAAAAAAAAACTATTGAAAAGTCACAGTGTGTGTGTGTGTGTGTGTGTGTGTGTGTGTGTGTGTGTGTGTGTGTGTGTGCACTTGGCGCACTGTAAGAAGAACCCATGGCAACGAGAGTGTTGTCCTCTGGCGAAATTCTATACAGGAAATCCATACTGATAGGCATACAAAATATGCATGGGAGTTGCAGCCCACTAACGAAGAAGAAGAATGCATGCATGCATTCAAGGCCTGGCTAGCACGTGCTACACACATATACATGCATGTATTCAAGGCCTGACTAGCACGTGCTGCAAAAATATACATGCACGCATTCAAGGTATCACTAGCACGTGCTACACAAATATACATGCACGTATTCAAGACCTGACTAGCACGTGCTACACAAGTATACATGCATGCATTCAAGGCCTGACTAGCACGTGCTACACAAATATACATGCATACATTCAAGACCTGACAAGTGCACTGATCACACTGCTGTCAGGTATCTGCAAAGAGCAGATGTGCTGTAGCGTATATGGATTTCTCTGAACGCAGTGACGCCTCCTTGAAAAACAGAAACTGAAAACACACACACACACACACACACACACACACACACACACACACACACACACACACACAAAAACAAAAAAACAAAAAAACGTGTGTGTGTGTGTGTGTGTGTGTGTTTGTGTGTGTGTCTGTGTGTCTCTGTGTGTGTGTGTGTGTGTGTGTGTGTGTGTGTGTGTGTGTGTCTGTGTGTGTCTGTGTGTGTCTGTGTCTGTGTCTTTGTGTCTGTGTCTGTGTGTCTGTGTCTTTGTGTCTGTGTCTGTGTGTCTGTATGTCTGTGTCTGTGTGTCTGTGTCTGTGTGTCTGTGTGTCTGTGTGTCTGTGTCTGTGTGTCTCTGTGTGTCTGTGTGTCTTTCTGTCTGTGTGTCTGTGTCTGTGTGTCTCTGTATGTCTGTGTGTCTGTGTCTGTGTCTGTGTGTCTGTATGTGTGTGTGTGTGTGTCTGTGTCTCTGTATGTCTGTGTCTCTGTATGTCTGTGTCTTTGTGTCTGTGTGTGTGTGTCTCTGTATGTCTGTGTCTGTGTGTCTGTGTCTGTGTGTGTGTGTGTGTGTCTGTGTGTGTGCATGTCTGTGTCTGTGTGTCTGTGTCTGTGTGTCTGTGTGTCTGTGTCTCTCTGTCTCTGTATGTCTGTGTCTGTGTGTCTGTCTCTGTGTTTCTGTGTGTCTGTCTCTGTATGTCTGTCTTTGTGTGTCTGTGTCCATGTGTGTGTGTCTGTGTCTGTGTGTCTGTGTCTGTGTGTCTGTGTCTTTCTGTCTGTGTGTCTGTGTCTGTGTGTCTGTGTCTGTGTCTCTGTATGTCTGTGTCTGTTTGTCTGTGTGTTTGTGTGTGTGTGTGTGTGTGTGTGTGTGTGTGCTGTAAACGTCCGTCCTTCCAACTTATCATCCCCAGTTGTTTTTTTTGTTTTTTAATTATGTATATCTTATAAACTGATCAAAATACTGCAATGCTACACGAAAAATACATTTGAAAACCAAAACAAATACCATTGCGTATTGGACAGCTAATCTCTATCTCTTCCAAATCGCGTCCGAGATATGGTCAAAATCCTCTCTCTGTCTGTCTCTGTCTGTCTGTCTGTCTGTCTGTCTGTCTCTGTCTCTCTCTCTCTCTCTCTCTCTCTCTCTGTGTCAGACTGAGAGCTTCAAAAAGCAAAAACCGGGCACTGCAAAAAAGGAAAAACACTGAACAATGTAGATGGTTTTATAGTTCTAAAAGTGTCTTTCAAGCAGAAAACTATATCACAACCATGTCCAACAAATACCACAGAGTAGTTTCTGACAGAGTTAGGTCCAGAGCTATATGCTTGTAATGATGGATTCAAACTGACCCGTCAGTACTCTCCCCTTGTCCTCTGTGCGTTTTTTCCTGTTTGTTTTTCAGTGAGAACGAGTTACATTTCTTGTTTCACTGTAAAGCTTATTATTATATTCGTGAGTATTGCGTTTTCTTCAAAATATAGTCAGCAAGAAAACAAAGATTTCTTAATAATTTTTTCAAAGTCACTAAGATAAAGGAAAATTGCCTGCAAATTAAATTGCTGAAGAAAATAGCCTTGAGCAAAAATAAGAAACGTTGAATACCCTGTTCATATGTAAATTCATATTGAACTAAGTACCTCATGGTTATATTGGCTGGGATCGTATAGTATTTGTAGTAGATTCATTGGTTACATACAATATTTTATTATGAGCTTTCTTGTACTTGAAGCCTGTAACTAATGAGACAAATTATAATATTTGTTCATTTAAATTATTGCTTCTAAGGCAGAATGCACATCTGAATGTAACGACATCAATGTGTAATCATACATAATGCCCTGTTAATAATAATAATGTTTCCAACTGTTGATGTAATGAAGTCATTACGGATTTCAAAGACACCTATTGTTGAACACAATGTTCAAAACATATTTCTTTTTCATAGACCATCTGTCTGATAGGTTGTGTTGGTGTTGTCACACTATATCACTGCATTAGTGTCAGTGAATGATTTTGAAAAGAGAAAGCTGCTGATTAGATGCAACAGGACAGATGGTTTGGAACCAAACTTTCAATACTTCAAGCCAAGTTGGCACACTTGCTTCAAAGAATGGATGAGACGAACTTGTGCCGTGATGACACCTTATATCACGTGCCTTTTCGTCTGATTGCAGTTCTTTTATGGTGTGGGAGCATAAAGTACAAGTCTGTATTTTTACACTTAATCAATCATCCATGTGTGTATGACTATGTGTGTCTCATATGCACTTGTAAGTGTGAATGCTTGTGTTTAACATGTGTGTGTTTGTGCTGAAAACGTCAGTCCGTCTGCTTAATTTGTCATCACCGTAATTTCAAATACATAATCGTATAAAAGGATCAAAGTACTTCAAAGGAACGCTAAAAAATACATTTGAAAACCAAAGGAAATACAATTCCAGTATTGACAGCTAATCTCTATCACTTATGGCATCCCTGTTGTGGTCAAAATCCACTCTCTGTCTGTTTCTGTCTCTCTATCTATCTATCTATTTCTCTCTCCTTCTCTCTCTAACACACACACACACACACACACACACACACACAGAGAGAGAGAGAGAGAGAGAGAGAGATGTATGTCTTATAAAAGCAAGAACGGCACTGCAAAATGGAAAACACTGAAAAATGCATGTGGTTTTATAGTTCTAAAAGTGTCTTTCAAGCAGAAAAATATATCACAACCATGTCCAACAAATACCACAGAACAATTTCTGACAGAGTTTGGTCCAGAGCTATATACTTGTAATGATGGATTCAAACTGACCCGTCAATACTCTCCCCTTGTCCTCTGTGCGTTTTTTCCTGTTTGTTTTTCAGTGAGAACGAGTTACATTTCTTGTTTCACTGTAAAGCTTATTATAATAATTCATGAGTATTGCTTTTTCTTCAAAATATAGTTAGCAGGAACACGAAAATTTCTTAATAATTTTTTTCAAAGTCACTAAGGTAGGAAAATTGCCTGCAAATTAAATTGCTGAAGAAAATAGCCTTGAGCAAAAATAAGAAACGTTGAATACCCTGTTCATATGTAAATTCATATTGAAGTAAGTACATCATGGTTATGTTGGTTGTCATGGTATTGGTATTTGTAGTAGATTCATTGGTTAAGTACGAAAGCTGTGAGTGATTTCATTTAACGTGAAGTCTGTAACTAATGAGACAAATTATGATGTTTGTTCATTTAAATTATTGCTTCTAAGGTAGAATGTACATCTGTTAGTAACAACATAAATGTGTAATCATACCTAATGCCCTGTTAATAATGTTTCCAACTGTTGATGCAACGAAGTCATTATGGATTTCCAAGACACCTAATGTTGAACACAATGTTCAAACATATTTCTTTTTCATAGACCATCTGTCTGATAGGTTGTGTTGGTGTTGTCACACTATGTCACTGTCTGTCTGTCTCTCTCTCTCTCTCTCTCTCACACACACACACACACACACATGAACGAGAACGAGAACGAGTTACATTTCTTGTTTCACTGTAAAAATTTGTTATCATGTTCGTGAGTATTGTGTTTTCTTCAAAATATAGTAGCAAAAAACAAAGATTTTTTAATATTTTTTTAAAAGTAATTAAGCTAAAAGGAAGATTGCCTGCAAATTACATTGCTGAAGAAAATAGCCTTGAGCAAACACATGAAAAGTTTAATACCCTGTTCATATGTAAACCAAAATTAAACTGAGTACATCATGTTTTTGTCATTGAATTCAACTCAACATAGTGTTATGGAATTGGTGTTTGTAGTAGAGTGATTTGTACAAATGCCGCCATATGTTGTGTGACCTTTTTGGTAAAATCTGTTACTAATGAAACAAATTATAATATTTGTTCATTTAAATTATTGCTTCTAAGGCAGAACGGACATCTGAATGAAACGATGTAAACGTGTAAACATACCTAATGCCCTGTTGGTAATAAATCTCTATCACTTCTAAATGGCATCCCTGTTGTGGTCAAAATCCACTCTTTGTCTGTCTCTCTTGCACACGCACACACACACACAAAGATGTATATCTTATAAAAGCAAGAACGGCACTGCAAAATGGAAAACACTGAAAAATGCAGACGGTTTTATAGTTCTGAAAGTGTCTTTCAAGCAGAAAACTATATCACAACCATGTCCAACAAATGCCACAGAGTAGTTTCCCACAGAGTTAGGTCCACAGCTATATGCTTGTAATGATGGATTCAAACTGACCCGTCAATACTCTCCCCTTGTCCTCTGTGCGTTTTTTCCTGTTTGTTTTTCAGTGAGAACTAGTTACATTTCTTGTTTCACTGTAAAAATTTGTTATCATATTCGTGAGTAAATTGCGTTTTCTTCAAGATATATTATCAAAAAAACAAAGATTTCTTAATAATTTTTTTCAAAGCAATTAATGTAGGAATATTGCCTGCAAATTAAATTACTGAAGAAAATAGCCTTGAGCAAAAATAAGAAACGTTGAATACCCTGTTCATATGCAAATTCATATTGAACTAAGTACCTCATGGTTAGTTTGCCTGAGATGGTATTGGTATTAGTAATAGATTCATTGGTTACGTACAATAGGTAAGAATGAGCGTGTTTGTATGTGAAGTCTGTAACTAATGAGACAAATTATAATATTTGTTCATTTAAATTATTGCTTCTAAAGTAGAATGCACATCTGAATGTTATGGCATAAACGTGTAATCATACTTAATGCCCTGCTAATAATAATGTTTCCAGCTGTTGATGCAACGAAGTCATTATGGAGTTCCAAGACACCTAATGTTGAAGACACTGTTCAAACGTATGTCTTTTTCATAGACCATCTGTCTGGTAGGTTGTGTTGGTGTTGTCACACTATGTCACTGCATTAGTACAAGTGAATGATTTTGAGAAGAGAAAGCTGCTGATCAGATGCAACAGGACAGATGGTTTGGAACCAAACTTTCAATACTTCAAGCCAAGTTGGCACACTTGCTTCAAAGAATGGATGAGACGAACTTGTGCCGTGATGACACCTTATATCACGTGCCTTTTTCGTCTGATTGCAGTTCTTCTATGGTGTGGGGGGCATAAAGTACAAGGCTGTATTTTTACACTTAAACAATCATCCATGTGTGTATGAGTATGTGTGTCTCATATGCACTTGTAAGTGTGAATGCTTGTGTTTAACATGTGTGTGTTTGTGCTGAAAACGTCAGTCCGTCTGCTTAATTTGTCATACCGGATTTTAAAATACATACTCGTATAAAAGGATCAAAGTACTTCAAAGGAACGCTAAAAAATACATTTGAAAACCAAAGGAAATACCATTCCAGTATGGACAGCTAATCTCTATCACTTCCAAATGGCATCCCTGTTGTGGTCAAAATCCACTCTCTGTCTCTCTCTATCTCTCTCTATCACACACACACACACACACACACACACACACACACACACACACACACACACACACACACACACACACACACACACACACACACATGTATACCTTATAAAAGGAAGAACGGCACTGCAAAATGGAAAACACTGAAAAATGCAGATGCTTTTATAGTTCTACAAGTGTCTTTCAAGCAGAAAACTATATCACAACCATGTCCAACAAATAGCACAGAATAATTTCTGACAGAGTTAGGTCCACAGCTATATGCTTGTAATGATGGATTCAAACTGACCCGTCAATACTCTCCCCTTGTCCTCTGTGCGTTTTTTCCTGTTTGTTTTTCAGTGAGAACAAGTTACATTTCTTGTTTCACTGTAAACATTTGTTATCATATTCGTGAGTAAATTGCGTTTTCTTCAAAATATAGTGAGCAAAAAACCAAAGATTTCTTAATATTTTTTTCAGAGTAACTAACGTAGGAAAATTGCCTGCATATTACATTGCTGAAGAAAATAGCCTGGACCAAAAATAAGAAACGTTGAATACCCTGTTCATATATAAACCCATATTGAACTAAGTACTTCATGGACGTTGTGGTATTAGTATTTGTAGTACAGTAATTGGTTAAATACAATGTAATTTAGCGAATACTTTTTGGTGGTGTCTGTAACTAGTGAGACAAATTATAATATTTGTTCATTTAAATTATTGCCTCTAAGGTAGTATGCACATCTGTTTGTAATGACGTAAACGTGTAATCATACCTAATGCCCTGTTAATAATAATGTTACCAACTGTTGTGTAATGAAAACATTACGGATATCCAAGACACCTAATGTTGAACACAATGTTCAAACCTATGTCTTTTTCACAGACCATCTGACTGGTAGGTTGTGTTGGTGTTGTCACACTATGTCACTGCATTAGTGTCAGTGAATGATTTTGAGAAGAGAAAGCTGCTGAGCAGATGCAACAGGACAGATGGTTTAGAACCAAACTTTCAATACTTCAAGCCAAGGTGGCACACTTGCTTCAAAGAGTGGATGACACCTTATATCACGTGCCTTTTTCGTCTGATTGCAGTTCTTCTGTTGTGTGGGGGCATAAAGTACATTTCTGTATTTTACACTTAAACAATCATCCATGTATGTATGAGTATGTGTGTCTCATATGCACTTGTAAGTGTGAATGCTTGTGTTTAACATGTGTGTGTTTGTGCTGAAAACATCAGTCTGTCTGCTTAATTTGTCATACCGGATTTTAAAATACATACTCGTATAAAAGGATCAAAGTACTTCAAAGGAACGCTAAAAAATACATTTGAAAACCAAAGGAAATACCATTCCAGTATGGACAGCTAATCTCTATCACTTCCAAATGCACATCCCTGTTGTGGTCAAAATCCACTCTGCCTGTCTGTCTGTCTGTCTGTCTGTCTGTCTGTCTCTCTCTCTCTCTCTCGCTCGCTCTCACACACACACACACACACACACACACAGATGTATATCTTATATAAGCAAGAACGGCACTGCAAAATGGAAAACACTGAAAAATGCAGATGCTTTTATAGTTCTAAAAGTGTCTTTCAAGCAGAAAACTATATCACAACCATGTCCAACAAATGCCACAGTATAGTTACCGACAGAGTTAGGTCCAGAGCTATATGCTTGTAATGATGGATTCAAACTGACCCGTCAATACTCTCCCCTTGTCCTCTGTGCGTTTTTTCCTGTTCGTTTTTCAGTGAGAACGAGTTACATTTCTTGTTTTACTGTAAAAATTTGTTATTATATTCGTGAGTATTGCGTTTTCTTCAAAATATAGTCAGCAAAAAAACAAAGATTTCTTAACATTTTTAAAGTAACTAAGATAAAAGGAAAATTGCCTGCAAATTAAATTGCTGAAGAAAATAGCCTTGAGCAGAAATAAGAAACGTTGAATACCCTGTTCATATGTAAATTCATATTGAACTAAGTTCCTCATGGTTATATTGGTTAGGACTGTATTAATATTTGTTGTAGATTCATTGGTTACATACAATTTTTTCATTATGATTTCTTGTTCACTTGAAGCCTGTAACTAATGAGACAAATTATAATATTTGTTCATTTAAATTATTGCTTCTAAGGCAGAATGCACATCTGAATGTAACGACATCAATGTGTAATCATACATAATGCCCTGTTAATAATAATAATGTTTCCAACTGTTGTAATGAAGTCATTACGGATTTCAAGGCACCTATTCTTGAACACAATGTTCAAAACATATTTCTTTTTCATAGACCATCTGTCTGATAGGTTGTGTTGGTGTTGTCACACTATGTCACTGCATTAGTGTCAGTGAATGATTTTGAAAAGAGAAAGCTGCTGATTAGATGCAACAGGACAGATGGTTTGGAACCAAACTTTCAATACTTCAAGCCAAGTTGGCACACTTGCTTCAAAGAATGGATGAGACGAACTTGTGCCGTGATGACACCTTATATCACGTGCCTTTTTCGTCTGATTGCAAGTCTTCTATGGTGTGGGGGGCATAAAGTACAAGGCTGTATTTTTACACTTAAACAATCATCCATGTGTGTATGAGTATGTGTGTCTCATATGCACTTGTAAGTGTGAATGCTTGTGTTTAACATGTGTGTGTTTGTGCTGAAAACATCAGTCTGTCTGCTTAATTTGTCATCACCGTAATTTGAAATACATAATCGTTTAAAAGGACCAAAGTACTCCAAAGGAACGCTAAAAAATACATTTGAAAACCAAAGGAAATACCATTCCAGTATGGACAGCTAATCTCTATCACTTCCAAATCGCCTCCCTGTTGTGGTCAAAATCCACGTCTCTATCTGTCTGTCTGTCTCTGTCTGCCTGTCTATCTCTGTCTCTCTCTCTCTCTCACACACACACACACACACACACACACACACACACACACACACACACACACACATGTATACCTTATAAAAGGAAGAACGGCACTGCAAAATGGAAAACACTGAAAAATGTAGATGCTTTTATAGTTCTACAAGTGTCTTTCAAGCAGAAAACTATATCACAACCATGTCCAACAAATAGCACAGAATAATTTCTGACAGAGTTAGGTCCACAGCTATATGCTTGTAATGATGGATTCAAACTGACCCGTCAATACTCTCCCCTTGTCCTCTGTGCGTTTTTTCCTGTTTGTTTTTCAGTGAGAACGAGTTACATTTCTTGTTTCACTGTAAAGCTTATTATAATAATTCGTGAGTATTGCGTTTTCTTCAAAATATAGTTAGCAAGAAAACAAACATTTCTTAATAATTTTTTTCAAAGTAACTAAGGTAGGAAAACTGCCTGCAAATTAAATTTCTGAAGAAAATAGCCTTGAGCAAAAATAAGAAAAGTTGAATACCCTGTTCATATGCAAATTCATATTAAAGTAAGTACATCATGGTTATTTTGGTTGTCATGGTATTGGTATTTGTAATAGATTCATTGGTTACGTATGAAAGCTGTGAGTGATTTCTTTTAACGTGAAGTCTGTAACTAATGAGACAAATTATGATATTTGTTCATTTTATATTGTTGCTTCTAAAGCAGATTGCACATCTGAATGTAACGACGTAAACGTGTGATCATACCTAATGCCCTGTTAATAATAATGTTTTCAACTGTTGATGTAACAAAGTCATTACAGATTTCCAAGACACCTAATGTTGAACGCAATGTTCAAACGTATGTCTTTTTCATAGACCATCTGAATGGTAGGTTGTGTTGGTGTTGTCACACTCTGTCACTGCATTAGTGTCGGAGATTAATTTTGGAAATAGAAAGCTGTGGAGCAGATGCAACAGGACAGATGGTTTGGAACCAAACTTTCAATACTTCAAGCCAAGGTGGCACACTTGCTTCCAAGAATGGATGACACAAACTTGTGCCGTGATGACACAAGGGCATAAAGTACAAGTCTGTATTTTTACACTGAGACAATCATCCATGTGTGTATGAGTATGTGTGTCTCATATGCACTTGTAAGTGTGGATGCTTGTGTTTAACATGTGTGTGTTTGTGCTGAAAACGTCAGTCTGTCTGCTTAATTTGTCATACCGGATTTTAAAATACATAATCGTATAAAAGGTTCTACGTACTTCAAAGGAACGCTAAAAATACATTTGAAAACCAAAGGAAATACCATTGCAGTATGGACAGCTAATCTCTATCACTTCCAAATGGCATCCCTGTTGTGGTCAAAATCCACTCTCTGTCTGTCTGTCTGTCTGTCTGTCTGTCTCTCTCTCTCTCTCTCTCTCTCTCTCTATCTATCTATCTTTCTCTCTCTCTCTCTGTTTCTCTCTCTCCAGCACACACACACACACACACACACACACACACACACACACACACACACACACACACACAGAGAGAGAGAGAGAGAGAGAGAGAGAGAGAGAGAGAGAGAGAGAGAGAGAGAGAGAGATGTATGTCTTATAAAAGCAAGAACGGCACTGCAAAATGGAAAACACTGAAAAATGCAGATGGTTTTATGGTTCTAAAAGTGTCTTTCAAGCAGAAAACTATATCACAACCATGTCCAACAAATACCACAGAATAATTTCTGACAGAGTTAGGTCCAGAGCTATATGCTTGTAATGATGGATTCAAATTGACCCGACAATACTCTCCCCTTGTTCTATGTGCGTTTTTATTCTTTGTTTTTGTTTGTTTTGTTTTTTTCTCTGTTTTTCAGGGAGAACGAATTGCATTTCTTGTTTCACTGTAAAACGTTGTTATGATATTCGTGAGCAACGTATTTTCCTTAAATTATGTCAAGTGGAATTTTTTTTTTCTTACGGATGCAAAGATAACTAAGTAGAAATAGCAAAATTGATATGATCCTCTCACTAAAAGTACCCGCCTGCCACATGGGCATTTTAACTCTCTCCATACGAACGGCGAAAGAGACGACGTTAACAGCGTTTCACCCCAGTTACCATCATCAAAACATTGCAAGCGGAAGGCTCTTATACTGAAGACGTGAATGTTGACAAAGAATACCACAATTCTGACGACGGAAGCTAAAGGTTGGGTCATTCAGACACCCACTGGACATCCGAGGGGTCTGTGTAGAGGAGAAGAGAGGACTGGCCGTACTGAGTGAGTTAAGCAAACAACAAAATACCAAAGTGCCGCTTATCCCTTAGCATTTTCGTTTACGTTGATCGTGTTTTTCCTTTCTGTTCTATTTTATTTGTTTTGCACCATTTGTGTTCTCATTTATACCTACTATGTCACTAGAGCTTTACAGCTAAAGACATTAAGCATTTCAGTGTTCAGTGTTCTCTCAGTTAGATTTATAGATGCAAAGTGTGTACCGTACATTGAAGCATTTATTTTTTATTATTTTTATTTATTTTATTTTTTAATTTTTGTTATTTTTACTTTATTTATTGTATTTATTCTGTTTTTATTGTTGTTTTTGGTCGGGGTTTTTTTTTGGTTTGTTTTTGTTGTTGTTGTTGTTGTTTGTTTGTTGTTTGTTGTTGTTGTTTTGTTGTTGTTGTTGTTGTTTTTGGGGGTGTGGGGGGTGGGGGGGGGGGGTGTTATTTTTACTTTACGTATTTTATTTTGTTTTATTTATTTTTATTGGGTTTTGTGTGTGTGTGTGTGTTTTTGTGTTTTTTTCCTCAGGGCCTGACTAAGCGCGTTGAGTTATGCCGCTGGTCAGGCATCTGCTTGGCAGATGTGGTGTAGCGTATATGGATTTGACCGAACGCAGTGACGCCTCCTTGAGCTACTGATACTTATACTGAAGCATAACACAAATATAAACATTTTAAAATAAATACGTTGAACAGAAGAAAAAAAATCGTTTGAAACTGACAGACGCATGCTCTCTCTCTCTCTCTCTCTCTCTCTCTCTCTCTCTCTCTCTCTCTCTCTCTCTCTCTCTCTCTCTCTCTCTCTCTCTCTTCCCTAAATAAGAAAGGTTCGTTCTCTCTTTCTCCTCCTCTCTCTCTCACACACACAAGCACACAAACGCGCTCACACACATACACATGCGCGCGCGCGCGCGCACACACACACACACACACAAAACAGAGGGAGACAGACAGACAGAGAGTGATCGAACGAACGAATGTTTGCCACGACCCCCCTAGGGAAGAGGTCGAGAACTGTTTTTAAAACCTAACACCCAACCCAGTTCACCCGACAACACAAACACAGAATACAGATATTTCTCTTCCACGCAAAATTTATTCTCTTCCGCTCTATCTACCCCACTCACGCAACCTTACACACACAGCCTATATTTGCAACAACAAAAAACGACAACAAAACAACCATATACCATAACTTCAACAACAACAAAAAGGAAAAAAAAAAAGAAACGAACAGAAGTCGCATACAAAACTACCGATTCTCCCAAATGTTCTCAAAAGCGATTTTTCACACACACACACACACACACACACACACACACACACACACACACACACACACACAAGGAGAAGACAAAGCACCCCAAAACCAGGACAGGTACACATGTTCACGCTTTAGTTTTTGGCGGCTTCAGGAAGTTTTCCTCTTTAAAGGAAAGAAAAAAGAAAAAAAACAAAAACTGACACACGGCACCAGACGAACTTCGGCGGGTCCGACCAAAGGCACAAGCCCCCAGTCAAAAGGCCTAGGTGCCAGGACTCAGCATACAGTGCCAAGCAAAGGACCAGGCTGCAAGTCAAACGGCGAAGACCCAGAACACCAGTCACGGGACAGGAAGGGGTGAACACCCAGGACATCAGTCACAGGGCAGGAAGGGGCGAACACCCAGGACACCAGTCACGGGACAGGAAGGGGTGAACACCCAGGACATCAGTCACAGGGCAGGAAGGGGCGAACACCCAGGACATCAGTCACAGGGACAGGAGGGGGACGAACACCCAGGACACCAGTCACAGGTCAGGAGGGGGACGAACACCCAGGACACCAGTCACAGGACAGGAGGGGGTGAACACCAAGGACACCAGTCACGGGACAGGAAGGGGTGAACACCCAGGACACCAGTCACGGGACAGGAAGGGGTGAACACCCAGGACACCAGTCACACGACAGGAGAGGACGAAGACCCAAGACACCAGTCACAGGGCAGGAAGGGGTAAACACCCAGGACACCAGTCACGGGACAGGAGGGGGACGAACACCCAGGACACCAGTCACAGGTCAGGAGGGGGACGAACACCCAGGACACCAGTCACAGGACAGGAGGGGGACGAACACCCAGGACACCAGTCACAGGTCAGGAAGGGGTAAACACCCAGGACACCAGTCACGGGACAGGAGAGGACGAACACCCAGGACACCAGTCACAGGACAGGAAGGGGTGAAGACCCAGGACACCAGTCACAGGACAGGAAGGGGTGATCACCCAGGACACCAGTCACAGGACAGGAAGGGGTGATCACCCAGGACACCAGTCACAGGTCAGGAAGGGGTAAACACCCAGGACACCAATCAAGCAGGAGGGGGACGTACACCCAGGACACCAGTCACAGGACAGGAAGGGGACGAACACCCAGGACACCAGTCACGGGGCAGGAAGGGGTGAAGACCCAGGACACCAGTCACAGGGCAGGAAGGGGCGAAGATCTGGGTCACCAGACGAAAGGCCCGGGACCCAGGACACAGCGAGAGCTGCCACAGGTAGCGTACACCAACGACCACCACAAAGACACGACGGCGACGAAGACACACAGAGAAACACCGAAGTGGCTCCAATGGAGGACAGGCGGCCCTCACTTCAACTGGTGCCAAGACGTTGGGGTAGCTACCCCACCAACAATGAAGACGACCCGTACACTACGGCAGTCGGGCTGCAAAAGCCTCGAATATTGTTGTTGGCCAACAATATTTCATACTCGCTCAGGTGAGCTGAGTAACATGCATGCACGTGGTTCGTGCACAATTCGAGACTTTTACCCGAAGTGAAGGATGAGAGAAGGAGGGAAAGTGAAAGGAGAGGGTGGAGAAAAACGAAGATGGGGCAACACGCCCTAACTGCCGTCACAAGTTGTGACAACGTTCTTAATTGAGGGAAGAGATAGAGAGTGGAGGGTGGGGCGAGGGGGGGGGAAAGAGAGAGAGACAGAGACAGAGAAACGAAGTAAGTAGACGAAGTGGGAATAGGTGAACCGGGACCAGGAATTTTATAAGTGAAGGACGCCACAAACCACTGAGGTATATATACATTTACATCTATACACGCTGTATATACATATAATTTATATATATATGTCTATGAATAATAATAATAATACATAGTTTTTCTATGGCGCAATATCCAGCACCAATGCTGCTCAAAGCGCTTTAGATCATAGTTGACTATAAACATGCATTTAAAAAAAAAAAAAACATTTCAACCGCTCTCTGACAATGGAAAACATCCAGTGTGTTCATATGAACGCAAAAGCACACTTAAAGATTATAAAAGCTATTAAGTAAATAAGGCTTAGATTAAAACAAAATGCATTTCATAGAACACACACACACACACACACACACACACACACACACACACACGCTATGGACCAAACACACATTCTTGACCAGTGACAGTAACAGCGAACCTTTCCTGTCACTGACGTGCGCGCGCAGCCAAGTCAAAGGGAGACAAAGACCGTGAGACGGCAGACCGCTGATCTAAAAATAGGCCCCTGTTGTTTAGAGACAGAGGAGACAGACAAAGTGGTAGAATGGTTAAGACACTGGTCTGCCAATACCAGTTTCAGTTTCAGTTTCAGTAGCTCAAGGAGGCGTCACTGCGTTCGGACAAATCCATATACGCTACACCACATCTGCCAAGCAGATGCCTGACCAGCAGCGTAACCCAACGCGCTTAGTCAGGCCTTGAGAAAAAAAAAGGTGAATGAATAATAGATAAATACATTAAAAAAAATAACTACTACCACTAATAATAGCATGTATAAGGCGCAAAAACCTGATGAAGTAAACAATAAGCGTACATAAATAAATAAATAAATAAATAAATAAATAATATTAAAAAAGTAGTAATAATAATGATAATAATAGGGTTGCCGATACCGTGCACGTGAATGTATGGCTGGGTTTGATTCCCTGCTGTTGTCCATGATTTTCTACCAAGCTTGACAGGAATATACAAAACTGAGGGGCGCACTGGAAAGGAACCCATGGCAACATACATGTATTGTCCTGTGACCAAATTTTCTGTCGAGAAAATCCACTTTGATAGGTACACACACACACACACACACACACACACACACACACAAAATCCTGGTGCTACATGACTTGCATCCAACTGAGCTCCTACCTCCTTCTCACCCACGAAAAAAAAAAAGATTATAAATGAATAGATAAGCAAATGAATAGATAAATAAATAAATAAATAAATGAAAGATCCATGGCAACAAAAACGCTGTCCTCTGGGAACACGTTTCTGTGAAAGAAATACATTCTGATATCAAGATACGCTCTTTTCTTTTTTTTTTTTCTTTTTTTTTTTGAGGGGGTTGGGGGGATTTTTTTGTTGTTGTTTTTGTTTTTTGGCGTTGTTTGTGTGTGTGTGTGTGTGTGTGTGTTGTATGTGTGTATATATATAATGTGTGTGCATATGCGTGTTTGTGTGTGTGTGTGTGTGTGTGTGTGTGTGTGTGTTGTATGTGTGTGTATATATATAATGTGTGTGTGTGTGTGTGTGTGTGTGTGTGTGTGTGTGTGTGTGTGTGTGTGTTGTATGTGTGTGTATATATATAATGTGTGTATGTGTGTGTGTGTGTGTGCATGTGTGTGCGTGTTTATGTGTGTGTGTGTGTACCTATCAAAGTGGATTTTCTCGACAGAAAATTGGGTCACAGGACAATACATGTACGTTGCCATGGGTTCCTTTCCAGTGCGCCAAGCACGTGTTGCACACAGGCCCTCAGTTCAATCATCTTCTTCGTGACGAATGACTTGCCCCTCAGTTTTGTATATTCCTGTCAAGCTTGGTATTTGTATTTGTATTGCATTTGTATTTCTTTTTATCACAACAGATTTCTCTGTGTGAAATTCGGGCTGCTCTCCCCAGGGAGAGCGCGTCGCTACACTACAGCACCACCCATTTTTTTGTTTGTTTTTTTTTCCTGCGTGTAGTTGTATTTGTTTTTCCTATCGAAGTGGATTTTTCTACAGAATTTTGCCAGGAACAATCCTTTTGTTGTCGTGGATTCTTTTACGTGCGCTAAGTGCATGCTGCACAAGGGACCTCGGTTTATCGTCTCATCCAAATGACTAGCGTCCAGACCACCACTCAAGGTCTAATGGAGGAGGAGAAAATATCGGCGGCTAAGCCGTGATTCGAACCAGCGCGCTCAGATTCTCTCGCTTCCTAGGCGGACGCGTTACCTCTAGGCCGTCACTCCAGGTAGCCCAGGTTGGAAAACTGCCTTTGGCAGAAAATCAAGAACAAGAGCGGGGAGTCGAACCCAGCTATACATTCACAGGCAGGGTATTGGCAGACCAGTGTCTCAACCATTCTACCACCTTCCGCCTTTACGTCAGCCGCGAGGGTCTGTCTCTGCTGACTCAACAACAGGGGCCTATTTTTAGACCAGCGGTTTGCGGTCTCACGGTCTTTGTCTCCTTTTGACTTGGCTGCGCGCGCACGTCAGTGACAGGAAAGGTTCGCTGTTACTGTCACTGGTCAAGAAAGTGTGTTTGGTCCATAGTGTGTGTGTGTGTGTTGTGTGTGTGTGTGTGTGTGTGTGTGTGTTCTATGAAATGCATTTTGTTTTAATCTAAGCCTTATTTACTTCATAGCTTTTATAATCTTTAAGTGTCCTTTTGCATTCATATGAACACACTGGATGTTTTCCATTGTCAGACAGCGGTTGAAATGCTTTGTCTTTTTTTAAGGCATGTTTTTAGTCAACTATGATGTTGAGCGGCATTGATACTGGATATCGCGCCATAGAAAAACTATGTATTACCCTGACTGCAGACATCGAGAGAAGAATCCAAGCTGTCGAGATGAGATGCTTTCGTAGACTACTTGGCATCTCCTACAGAGACCACATCACTAACACGGAAGTGAAGAACAGAATCCAGCAAAGTATTGGACCCTACGAAGACCTTCTGTCCATAGTGAAAAAACGCAAACTTAGATGGTATGGACACATCTCCCGATCATCTGGTCTTGCCAAAACGTTCCTGCAAGGCACCGTACAAGGAGGCAGAAGGAGAGGACGGCAGAAGAAGAGATGGGAAGACAACATCCGGGGGTGGACAGGCTTGACGCTCGGTGACGCCCTGAGGAAATCAGAAAACCGTGAAGAGTGGAGAGGAGTGGTGGCCAGGTCAGCAGCGGTGCCCCAACGGTCTGAACCCAGACTACGGGAGAGGTGAAGGTGAGGTGAAGGTGACATAAATTATATATTCAGCGTGTATAGATGTAAATGTGTATATATATATATATATTTTGTGGCGTCCTTCAGTTATAAAATTCCTGGTCCCGGTTCACCTATTCCCACTTCGTCTACTTAATTCGTTTCTCTGTCTCTGTCTCTCACACACACACCCCCCCCCAGGGCCCCCCCAACCCCCCACTCTCTATCTCTTCCCTCAATTAAGAACGTTGTCACAACTTGTGACGGCAGTTAGGGCGTGTGGCCTGTCTTCGTTTTTCTCCACCCTCTCCTTTCACTTTCCCTCCTTCTCCCATCACTTCACTTCGGGTAAAAGTCTCGAATTGCGCACGAACCACGTGCATGCATGTTACTCAGCTCACCTGAGCGAGTATGAAATATTGTTGGCCAACAACAATATTCGAGGCTTTTGCAGCCCGACTGCCGTAGTGTACGGGTAGTCTTCATTGTTGGTGGGGTAGCTACCCCAACGTCTTGGCACCAGTTGAAGTGAGGGCCGCCTGTCCTCCGTTGGAGCCACTTCGGTGTTTCTTCTGTGTGTCTTCGTCGCCGTCGTGTATTTGTGGTGGTCGTTGGTGTACGCCACCTGTGGCAGCTCTCGCTGTGTGCTGTGTGTCCCGGGCGTTTCGTCTGGTGACCCAGATATCTTCACCCCTTCCTGCCCCGTGACTGGTGTCCTGTGTTCCGGGCCTTTTGACTTGCAGCCTGGTCCTTTGCTTGACACTGTATGCTGAGTCCTGGCACCTAGCGCCCCCCCCCCCCCCCCCCCGCCCCCCCCAAAAAAAACAACAAAAAAAAACAAAAATCCCTACTCTCTCTTCCCTCAATTAAGAACGTTCGATCGCTCTCTCTCTCTCTCTCTCTCTCTCTCTCTCTCTCTCTGTCTGTCTCTTTCTCTCTCTCTCTGTTGTGTGTGTGTGTGTGCGCGTGTGCTTGCGCATGTGTGTGTGTGTGTGTATGTATGTGAGCGCGTGTGTGTGAGAGAGAGGAGGAGAAAGAGAGAACGAACAAATTGTTGAACAAATGCTTTGTTGTTTAAGTGATTGCACCTACATTAGTATTACCTTCTTCATCATCTTTATTATTATTATCATTATCATTATTACTCATACACATACTAAAATATAGCGCGCAATCTTTTTTTTTGTGTGTGTGTGTGTGTGTGTGTGTGTGTGTGTGTGGATTTTAGGCTATAGTTGTGCGATACAGAAACATTTCATTATTCTTCCTATAGTCCGTTTCAACGAAGAGCAACGCCAACACCCACGGCCATAAACCATGCAACGAAACTGAACTGCTGGGGATTGTTGGTTAGGGTAGCATTCACGGACTTATAAATAAATAAATTATATGAATATGAAGTAAAAAGATTGTATAAATATCAAATAAGTACTTATGTTCGTGAGTGCCACTCTACTTCTATTTCACTCTCTTTAATGGGCACATAGTGAGCCCTTTTCCGCATTGACAGTAAGCGCTCTCTCTGTGCGCTGTGTGGGTCTCGAACCTTCGTTAGGGTCGGAGTACGAAAAGTAAAATGAACTACCTGGAGTCACGTGTTTCCAGGTATACCGGAAACAGGGTGATGGTTGATGTTTGTCATTGTGTTCGTGAACGTTGAAGCCATCAACGCCTCAGAACGTCCAGTTGATTCAAAAGGAACTGTTTGTACTGTTTTTGTTTGGAAGTTGTACTTACTTCAGTTTTGTGAGAACAAGTAAGTTGTTTTGTTTTCATTTTGTTTATATCTTTTTTTGTTTTCTTGGATTGATAGACTGGTGGTTGTTGTTGTTTTCTATCTGTCTGTCTGCCCCCTAGTAAGTCTTCCAACCTGAGCTATTTATAGTTGAGTGTTTGGGTACGGAATGCTAATAGTGTTTCAGTTGTCAGTTGTCAGTCTGTTGAAAATTATTTGGACGCTCTGAAACTGAAATCGCCTGTCTTAAATTTGTTATGTGTTGTTTTTTGTTTTGTTGTTGTTGGTTTGTGTGTTTTTTGTTTTTGTTGCTGTTGTTGGTTTTTGTGTGTGTGTGTTGTTGTTGGTGGTTGTTGTTTTTTATTGTTTGTTTTTTTCCCCTATGATTTTTCTTTGTTTGTTGATGTTTTTGCTGTGCATTAGTAAAGGGAAGGGAAGTGTTATGTATAAAACATTCCATAAAGAATATCAGTAAAACTATCAGGTTGCCGTCTTTGAAAATACGACCGTGAATTCCAAAGACAGGTCTGTAAAGACCAACAACAACAAAAAGAAGTCATAAAATAATTATTTCAATGTGGATGCCGCAATAGATTCTAATTTGTTTTACGTTGGGGAAAATAAACTCGAAGATCACCACAATAACTAACTTAATATGAGCTCTCGGTTTTCCAACCGACCGAGTATTTTTTTTTTTTTTTTAACGAGTGGAGAAATGTTTGAGAGTGAAGGGTTGAATGGGAATTGAACTCGGCTTCATACTGACATTCGCTTTATCCTAGCAGAACGAAACTTTGTATGGAGCAAATACACAGACTCACGCACACTTAACATCAGTAATAATATCTTCACTACACTGGGGTGTTGTTGTTTTTGTGTGTTTTTTTTTACGCTTATAGTTGACTTTATCAAGTTTTTGCGCCTTATACATATTATGATTAGTAGTAGTAGTTCTTTTTTTATGTATTTATCCATTATTTATTTACTTTTTTTTCCTCAAGGCCTGACTAAGCGCGTTGGGTTACGCTGCTGGTCAGGCATCTGCTTGGCAGATGTGGTGTAGCGTATGTGGATTTGTCCGAACGCAAGGACGCCTCCTTGACGCGTAAATCACGCACATTTTGCAATGCAACAATGATATCTTCACTACACACCATAGACGCGTAAATCATACGCACTTCGCAGCAGTAATATATCTTCGCTACGCTACCTAGACGCGTAGACTCACGCACACTTTACAATCTCTGCTACAGAGTTTAGTGTGTCAGTGGTGTGCTGTCAACAAAGACACTGACAACACACACGTACACACACACACACACACACATGTACACACACACGACATACACACACACACACACACACCACAACACACACACACACACACACACACACACACACACACAGAACACACACAGAGAGAGAGAGAGAGCAAAAGACACAGCAACATGGCGGAACACTTCGGAAACAAAGCATTGGACGTATTGTGTACAAGGTAAGGCCAGCAGAGGCATCGCCAAAAATGACACGACCTAAAGGCTTTGCAGACAAAGGCAATGCTACACTAAACTCGCCTAAAGGCAACCAAGGCATTGTATTATGGTGGTGTAGCAGTTTAGCGACACGGACTTCAGTGAGCAGCAAAATATCCCAGGGCTACATAGGCCAGGGAATTTAGATTAAAATTTGCGTTAGGTCAAAATGTCTGCAACAAAACCGTTCTTTTTACGATAAAATAGAATAAATCATACTAGTCACACTGATATAAAGTTGACCACTATAGGGGGGCGGGAACATAAGTAGATTTTGATTTTTAATGTCCAGAATCCAATATTTTTATTACTTTTGCCTGTGCGAGAGCGCCTTACAAAGAGTCGCAAGGCAAGCACAGGCGAAGGTTACGCAAGCGCGGTATAAGGGGGTCACCAGAGGAAAGCGTTCAGCGTGGTACAGTACATGTGACTGACTGCTGCCGCGCTGATGCTGATCTGTGAGCAGGTCACTGAATCTGAACAGTAAGCTAGGAACAGAGCTCTTTCGGGTCAAAAGGAAACAAACATTTTCAATTTCATGTATTTTGTACTAAATTGGTAGAAGACGCAAATCCGCTTTTAAGAATGTTTTTGCAGTTTCCTACCATTCATGACATATCATAAAGAATGAAATCGGTATTATACCGACTGCAAAGGTGAATTTACGAAGGCAGCATGGGATCATTTAGTTCGTAAGTACAATTTTGTTGATATTTTACGCAATGCACAACTTGGATATACTCCATGCTCCGCTTATTAACGTGTAGAATATAAATATCTAAATATGTCTTAACCCGGTTCGGTTCAATAAACATTATCGGCGCTATGTCCAGACAATAAATTCGGAAAGTATGGAGGGCAGATGATGGCAAAATTGAACATCATGTCTTGATGTGAAAAGAACGGTCTGAAATAAATATTTTTCTTTGGAAATGAACCGGTATTTGCAAATGTGACTCACGAACCCTGGCGCAGATAACAATGATGATAAATAAGCAAATAAATGTAAAACATGAAGACACACATTCACACATACACCCACACATGCAGAACAGATATGCACCAAACATGCAGTTTCACAGATATGCCCGCCACTGCGTTCCGGACAAATATCCATAAACGCTACACCACACACGCTTGGTAGATGTCTGACCAGCTACACAACCCAACGCGCTTCACCAGGCCTCGAGTGAATGCATATTACGTATATGGAGTGATGGCCTAGAGGTAACGCGTCCGCCTACGACGCGAGAAAATCTGAGCGCGCTGAAGCGATTCACGGCTCAACCGCCGATATTTTCTCCCCCTCCACTAGACCTTGAGTGGTGGTCTTGACGCTAGTCATTCGGATGAGACGATAAACCGAGGTCCCGTGTGCTAGCATGCACTTAGCGTACGTAGAAGAACCCACGGCAACAAAATGGTTGTTCAAAATCCACTTCGATAGGAAAAACAAATAAAACTGCACGCAGGAAAAAAAATACAAAAAAAATGGGTGGCGCTGTAGTGTAGCGACGCGCTCTCCCAGGGGAGAGCAGCCCGAATTTCACACAGAGAAATCTGTTGTGATAAAAAGAAATACAAAATACAATACAGAAAAACAGTATTTTATGCACCTATCATAGAGTGGATTCTTCTGCAGAATTTTGCCAAAGGACAACACTGGTTGTCATGGGTTCTTTTTCAGTGCGCAAAGTGCGTGTTGCATACGGAACCTCTGTTTATCGTCTAATCCGAAGGATTGGACATTCAGATTTTTGGGGGGTTCCCACCCTTTTTGGGGTTCCCCCCCTCACCCCCCCCCCCCCCCCCCCCCCCCCCCCCCCCCCCCCCCCCCCCCCCCCCCCCCCCGTCAAACATGGAAGAAAGAGCGAGAGTGAGTTCCATGCGGAGGAAGCCTAGAAAGAGAAAGTGTGTTCACTAGTGAAAGGGAGACTATATCATGACTGCTCTTAGCGAAAACAGTATGTTTTTTTTAATGCCAGATGTTATTAAATGCGCTGTTCATTCAAAAGAGACTGTTATGACTGCCTTTATGAAAGGAAGACAATTTGTATGTTATGAAATAATGCCCAGTTCATTCAAACATGAGTTTCAGTTTCAGTTTCAGTAGCTCAAGGAGGCGTCACTGCGTTCGGACAAATCCATATACACTACACCACATCTGCCAAGCAGATGCCTGACCAGCAGCGTAACCCAACGCGCTTAGTCAGGCCTTGAGAGAGTGAGAGGCCTTCAAACAAGACTTTATCATGACTGCCCTTGGTGTGAACAATATTACGTCTTTTATACCAGACAATTACCCCCATGCTGTGAAATAATGCAGTGTTCACTCAAGAGAGATTTTATCTCGACTGTCCTTAGAGATTTTTTTTAAAACAAAATGTTGTCTTTTATGCCAGACAACTGCGTATTATGAAATAATGCTCCATTTACTCAAAAGAGACTTTATCGCGACTGCCATTGGTGGAAACAATATGTGTTGTTGTTTCTTCAATGCCAGACAATTACTGTATGTTATGAAAAAAAAGAGCAATATTCACTCTAGAGAGATTTTATCACGAAGATTATTAGTGAAAACATTTTTTTGTTTCGTGTGTGTGTGTGTTGTTTTTGTGATTTCTTGTTATTGTTTGTTTGTTTTTTAACGCCAGAAAACCACTGCATGTTATGAAATAACGCACTGTTCACCCAAGAAAAGAAAAAAAAATTATCACATGTCACGACTGTTTCTTAACCAGTGTTGAGCATGCCTACCAACACCTACGTCCCCGCTCCCCCACAAGACCGACAAGACACACAGACGTCCATCCAGAAGCCACAACAAGAACCACAGGACATTCCGTCAGCTGGTCCAGAGAAAGCAAAAGACAAACCATCGGCTGGTGTGGAGGAACCAAAGGACAGGCCGTCTGCTGGTCTGGGGGTTCCAGAGAGCCCAGCGGTCACATCGTCCACCTGTCTGCGAGAGCTAGAAGAACCCAGTGGTGATGCACAGTCTGGCAGACTGCCAGGGGAGGAGGAGGAGGAGGAGGAGGGGATACCGGGGGGTTCCTTGTTGAGGATGGAGGATTTCATCATCCACTTCACTATCGCTTCTCGACGTGAGTTTGATTTTTGGGGGGTTTTGGTGGGGTTTTTTTTTAGTTTTTGCCTGTTTTGTCGTCTGTTTGTGTCACTGTGTCTGTCTCTGTCTGGTTTTTTCTCTCTGTGTGTGTGTGTCTTTCTCTTTCTCCCTCTCTCTCTCTCTCTCTGTTTTTCTCGGTACTTTCTCTTCTCTCTCTGTCTTCTGTCTCTCTTTGTCTTCTCTCTCTGTCTTTTTCGCTTCTCTCTCTTCTCTCTCTCTCATTGTCTCCTCTCCTCTCTCCTCTCTCTTCTCTCTCTCTCTTTGTCTTGTCTGTCTGTCTGTCTGTCTGTCTGTCTCTCTCTCTCTCTCTCTCTCTCTGTCCCCTCTCTCTCTCTCTCTCTGTGTCATACGATCATTATTTGCCATGTGCAAAGCATTGATATGTGCTGTGTAACCAACACAAGTGTATGCGCGGTGTGCGACTGCGAGCTGGGTGTGTTCGTGTGTGTGTGTGTGTGTGTGTGTGTGTGTGTGTGTGTGTGTGTGTTTGTGTGTATGTTTTTTTGTGTGTGTGTGTGTGTGTGTGTATGATAGAGAGAGAGAGAGAGAGAGAGAGTGAGAGAGAGAGAGAGCGTGTGTGTGAGCGTTGTGTTTTTATTTGCTATGCGCCCATATGTAACGTTACAGTTTCAATATGCTTTTTTTTTTTCTTCTTTTTTTTGCTTTTTTTTTCTTTTCTTTTTAACTCACTCAGTACGGCCAGTCCTCTCTTCTCCTCTACACAGACCCCTCGGATGTCCAGTGGGTGTCTGAATGACCCAACCTTTAGCTTCCGTCGTCAGAATTGTGGTATTCTTTGTCAGCATTCACGTCTTCAGTATAAGAGCCTTCCGCTTGCAATATCTTGATGATGGTAACTGGGGTGAAACGCTGTTAACGTCGTCTCTTTCGCCGTTCGTATGGAGAGAGTTAAGCGTGGATGTGAATGTCGGTGATAAGCCTTCACAGAGATCTAGATAAGCCGTTTCCATTCATAATTCTTTTATTTCTCATCATGAGTAATGATGTTTTTTCTGTCTTTATTTTTTTCTTCTTCCCCCCCCCTCCCCGCCCCCCCACCCCCGTGTGTATCCAAAATCAGTTGTCTCCAAAGTTTCAGTTTGGAAGGATCAGCCATGCCTTTGAGTGAAAGTGATAAGGTTACCATTGAAAACTGAGAAAATACTTGTCAAAAAGCGGTTCACGTTTTGGGGGACACCCGAGATATATATATATATATATATATATATATATATAGAGAGAGAGAGAGAGAGAGAGAGAGAGAGAGAGAGAGAGAGAGAGAACGAACGAACGAACGAAATTTTATTTTACGAGGGTAAAGGAGTAAGCACAAAGTACTTTTTTACATCCAGCGCTCTGGGCATAAATAATAATTGGAAAAAAAGCAACAAAGTATTTTTTTTTTAAATAAATTTTTAAAAAAGCAACAAAAAAAAAGCGAGAGTCAATTCACAACACCAACGTCAAAATTGCATAAGCATGTGCAAACATAAACATAGAACTTATGTACAATACAATATCGCAATAGATGAATAACAACGAGGACAATAGGGTAGGGGCGTGGTGGAGAGCGGAAGGAAGAATGGACAAGGGGAAGAGTAAAGAAGGCAGGGGAGGCTGACAACAGACAGATATAGTGACAGTGACAGTGGAGAGACATAGAGACTGACAGGGGAGGAGAGAGGCGTATATATATTGACAATCTATACATGATTTTTTGTTTATAATTGATATGTGTCACATAATCACATGTTTTTCAATAAATGTGCACGATATATGTTTTTAAAGTTAGGGATGCTTTTTACAGAGAGGGCGGTGAAGGGGGGGAAGAAGAGGTTTTGATATTTTTTCTTAATCTTTCTTTTCCAGCTAAGTCGGAGGTGTTGTGCGCGTGGAAAAGGAGAGGGGAGAACCATGGCAAGATGTTTGCCATCAAGAAAGTTATCAAGCCCCAGAAGGCCCAGAAAAGGGCGTTTCTTGCGCGCGAGTTGCGGGCCCTCCGGAAGTTGAAAGGAGCGCCATTTGTTGTTGGTTACCATGGGGCTATCAACACTGAGACGCATTTGTCGATGGTGTTGGGTGAGTTTGTTAAGTTTGTGACCGTTTGTTGGTGGTGGTGGTGGTGGTGGTGGGTGTGGTGATGGTGGTGGTGATGGTGGTGGTGGTGGTGGTGGTGGTGGGTGTGGTGGTGGTGGTGTTGGTGGTGGTGGTGGTGGGTGTGGTGGTGGTGGTGGTGTTGGTGGTGGTGGTGGGTGTGGTGGTGGTGTTGGTGGTGGTGTGTGTGTGTGTGTGTGTGTGTGTTGTGTAACCATATGTGTGTGTGTGTGTGTGTGTCTGTGTGTTGTGTATCCATATGTGTGTGTGTGTGTGTGTGTTGTGTATCCATATGTGTGTGTGTGTGTGTGTGTGTGTGTGTGTGTGTTGTGTATCCATATGTGTGTGTGTGTCTGTGTTTTCTTTCTTTCTTTCTTTCTTTTCTTTAATTTAGCGTCTTTTCACTTTGTGATGTTAGACGTAAATCACTGTCTGTCTCTCCGCGTCTGTTTATTTCAGTCCTTTTACAGCATGACAACTTGCCGTCAGATGATTTTATGTCTTGCACACACACTCTTTGTCTGTCTGTCTGTCTACCTGTGTCTGTCTGTCTGTCTGTCTGTCTGTCTGTCTGTCTGTCTTTGATCTGTAATACATCTACGGAATAAGATAAGAGAGGTTCTTTTTCTGCAGGTTTAGTTAAGGTTTCAGTTTCAGTTTCAGTTTCAGTAGCTCAACTTGGGAGGCGTCACTGCGTTCGGACAAATCCATATACGCTAACCCACATCTGCCAAGCAGATGCCTGACCAGCAGCACAACTCAACGCGCTTTGTCAGGCCTTGAAAAATAAATAAATAAATAAATAAATAAATAAATTTATTAAAAAAAATTTTTTTTTAATAATAAACATAAATAAATAAATAAATAAAAAATAAAATAATAAATTTAAATAAAATAAAAATGAAATAAAAAAAAATTTGAATAAAATGAAATAAAATAAAATAAATAAATAAAATGAAATGAAATAAAATAAATGAATAAATAAATAATTTTGAATAAAATGAAATAAAATCAAATAAATAAAATAAAATAAAAATAAATAAATAAATAAAATAAATTTGAATAAATAAATAAATAAAATAAATAAATAAATAAAATAAATAATATAGTAAAATAAATAGATAAATAAAATAAATAATATAATTTTTTTTTAAATTAAATAAAAATAAATTAATTAATTAAATAAATAAACAAATAATATAATATAATAAATGAATAAATAAATAAATAAAAAATAAATAAATAAGAATGAAAGTGAACCGAGTCCTGGTGTCTCTGTCACAGACTTTGCCGCCGCCGGAGATCTGCTGGGGCTGATCTGGAGATGGGAGCAGCAGAACGTCCACTTCAACCAGCAGCAGCTGCGATTCTACTTGGCAGAGGTCGTTGAGGCCTTGGATCACGTGCACAGGGTGAGGATGATGACGATGATGACGACGACGATGATGATGAGGATTTGTATTTGTATTTGTATTTGTATTTCTTTTTATCACAACAGATTTCTCTGTGTGAAATTCGGGCTGCTCTCCCCAGGGAGAGCGCGTCGCTACACTACAGCGCCACCCTTTTTTTTTTTTTTTTTCCTGCGTGCAGTTTTATTTGTTTTTCCTATCGAAGTGGATTTTTCTACAGAATTTTGCCAGGAACAACCCTTTTGTTGCCGTGGGTTCTTTTACGTGCGCTAAGTGCATGCTGCACACGGGACCTCGGTTTATAGTCTCATCCGAATGACTAGCGCCCAGACCACCACTCAAGGTCTAGTGGAGGGGGAGAAAATATCGGCGGCTGAGCCGTGATTCGAACCAGCGCGCTCAGATTCTCTCGCTTCCTAGGCGGACGCGTTACCTCTAGGCCATCACTCCACTGGATGAGGATGATGATGATGATGGTATCAATACTGATGATGTTATCATAGTTTTTAATAGTCTCTAATAATATTATTACAATTATACATTACGATTATAATGAATAATGATGATGATGATAATGATATGATGATGGTTCTAATTATTACTGTTAGTATCATTATAACGACAACAACATTACTACTACTGCTGCTGCTAGTAGTAGTAGTAGTAGTAGTAATTACATTGTGCAGAATCTTGTACAGACACAAGCCAAAGCGCTTGCACGCTACTAACAGAAAAGGAAGAAAAGCAAGAACTCATTTCGTTTTCCTCAGTGCACTGTGATTGTTCACTAACTTACTAGAACAATCTAAATGTAATATTCGATGCACTGCTGTTGTGAGAGAGAGAGAGAAGAGAGAAGACAGAGAGAGAGAGAGAGAGAGAGAGAAGAGAGAAGAGAGAGAGAGAGAGAGAGAAGAGAGAGAGATACAGAGAGTGAGAGAAGACAGAGAGAGAAGAGAGAAAGAAGAGAGAAGACAAAGAGAGAGAGAGAGAAGACAAAGAGAGAGAGAGAAGACAGAGAGAGAGAGAAGAGAGAAGTCAAAGAGAGAGAGAGAGAGAAGATAAAGAGAAAGAGGAGAGATGACAGACAGACAGACAGACAGAGAAGACAAAGAGAGAGAGAGAAGACAAAGAGAGAGAGAGAGAGAGAAGACAGAGAGAGAGAGAGAGAGAGAAAGAAGAGAGAAGACAGAGAGAGAGAGAGAAGACAAAGAGATACAGAGAGTGAGAGAAGACACAGAGATACAGAGAGAGAGAGAAGACAGAGAGAGAAGAGAGAAGACAGAGAGAGAGAGAGAAGACACAGAGAGAGAGAGAAGACAAAGAGAGAGAGAGAAGAGAGAGAGAGAAGAGAGAAGACAAAGAGA
This sequence comes from Babylonia areolata, assembly GCF_041734735.1. Lineage (NCBI taxonomy): Eukaryota > Metazoa > Mollusca > Gastropoda > Neogastropoda > Buccinidae > Babylonia > Babylonia areolata. Next base: position 20,403,307 of record NC_134908.1, read on the forward strand.
GACAAAACAAAGAGAGAGAGGGAGAGAAGACACAGAGATACAGAGAGAGAGAAGACACAGAGATACAGAGAGAGAAAGAAGAGAGAAGACAGAGAGAGAGAAGAGAGAAGTCAAAGAGAGACAGAGAGAAGACAAAGAGAGAGAGACAGAGAGAAGACAAAGAGAGAGAAAACAAAGAGAGAGAGAGAGAGAGAAGATAAAGAGATACAGAGAGTGAGAGAAGACAGAGAGAGGAGAGATGACAGACAGACAGACAGACAGAGAGAGAGAGAGAGAGAGAGAGAAGACACAGAGAGAGAGAGAGAAGACACACACACACACAGAGAAGAGAGAGAGAGAGAGAGAAGACACACAGAGAGAGAGAAGACAAAGAGAGAGAGGAGAGATGACACACAGACAGAGAAGACAAAGAGAGAGAGAGAGAGAGAAGACAGAGAGAGAGAGAGAGAGAAGACACAGAGAGAGAGAGAAGACACAGAGAGAGAGAGAAGACAGACACAGAGAGAGAGAAGACAAAGAGAGAGAGAGAGAGAGAGAGAGATAGAGTGAGAGAGAGAAGAGAGAAGACAGACAGAGAGACAGAGACAGAGAGAGAAAGGGGGAAAGAGAGGGGCTGGGGGGGGGGGGGGGTTCGTTGCTTTCATGCTGATAGTGTTCATGAAATTAATGAATTGTAAATGCCGTCAAAAGATATTTTGCCCGTGTTCAATGGGCAATAATCAAACTGTAGCCAATGACTGTAGTAGTAGTAGTAGTAGTAGTAGTAGTAGTCTTCAGTTTAACTCACTCAGTACGGCCAGTCCTCTCTTCTCCTCTACACAGACCCCTCGGATGTCCAGTGGGTGTCTGAATGACCCAACCTTTAGCGTCTGTCGTCAGAATTGTGGTATTCTTTGTCAACATTCACCTCTTCAGTGTAAGGGCCTTCCGCTTGCAATATTTTGATGATGGTAACTGGGGTGAAACGCTTTTAACGTCGTCTCTTTCGTCGTTCGTATGGAGAGAGTTAACGTCTTCCACTTTAAGTGATATTAGACGAGAAAAAAAAAGGGGGGGGGGGGTGGAGGGCGGAGCGTGGTGGTGGGAACGATATTGGGCAGAGGGTGATGAATGATGTGTGTGTGTTTGCGTGTGTGCGCGTATGTGTGTGTGTGTGTGTGTGGTGGGGGAAAGATACAGAGCATTTGGGAAAAAAAATAAGACATTAAAAGGGGAGACATAGGTACAATATAGAAGGAAACGCTAACATCAAACAACTGTAACAACTATAACAAATGTCCAATTGGACTATGCAGCAAACCTTCTGCAATAGCAGAGTGTGTAAATTTGCTGACTCAGCCAATGTTTCACTGTGACGTGAAGCATATGTTTGTTGTGTGTTGACAGAATGACATCATTCACTACGACGCGAAGCCTATGTTGTGTGTTGACAGAATGACGTCATTTACTGTGACGTAAAGCCTACGTCTTATGTGTTGACAGAATGACATCATTCACTACGACGTGAAGCCTATGTTGTGTGTTTACAGAATGACGTCATTCACTGTGACGTGAAGCCTATATTTGTTGTGTGTTGACAGAATGACATCATTCACTACGACGTGAAGCCTATGTTGTGTGTTGACAGAATGACGTTATTCACTGTGACGTGAAGCCTATGTTTGTTGTGTGTTGATAGAATTACGTCATTCACTGTGACGTGAAACCTGTGTTGGTGTTTTACAGAATGACATCATTCACTGCGACGTGAAGCCGGATAACATCCTGCTGAACAAGGATGGCCACATCATGTTAGCAGATTTCGGTGCCTGTCAATTTCTGGACAACGCTGATGTGAGTGTGTGTGTGGGGGGGGGGGGGGGGGGAGGGGGGGGGGAGGGGTATGAGTGTATATGTTGTAGGGAGAAGGGGACAGAGTTGTGATGTGTGTGTGTGGGAGGGGGGGGGGGGGGAGAGGGGGGCAGGCAGAGTAGTGTATTTGTTCTGTGTGTGTGTGTGTGTGTGTGTGTGTGTGGTGGAGGGGTGAATTTGTGTGTCCGTTGTGTAAAAAAAAAAAAAAAAAAAAAAAAATCGTGGGTGGTGGTGGGGGTAAGAGCAGGCCCTTAGGAGTAGGAGAAGAGAAGATTGGTGACTTACATGACGGGCGCAATAGCCGAGTGGTTAAAGCGTTGGACCCTCAATCTGAGGGTCCCGGGTTCGAATCACGGTGACGGCGCCTGGTGGGTAAAGGGTGGAGATTTTTACGATCTCCCAAGTCAACATATGTGCAGACCTGCTTAGTGCCTGAACCCCCTTCGTGTGTGTATGCAAGCAAAAGATCAAATACGCACGTTAAAGATCCTGTAATCCATGTCAGCATTCGGTGGGTTATGGAAACAAGCACACCATGCACACCTACCATGCACACCCCCGAAAACGGAGTATGGGTGCCTACCTGGCGGGGTAAAAACGGTCATACACGTAAAAGCCCACTCGTGTGCACACGAGTGAACGTACACAGAGGTATGGTCAGTGACAAGGGGGATGTGTGTGTGTTGGTTTTTTGTGTGTCTAGCAGAGAGAACAGCAGAGAAGAGCGGGTACCTTGAAATATGCAGCGCCCGAAGTTCTTGTTCCCTCGTGGAAGAAGACCCTGCATGAGTGTGTGAGTATTCTGATTGGTTGGTTTGGTTGTGTGTGTGTGTGTGTGTGTGTGTGTGTGTGTGTGTGTGTGTGTGTGTGCTGACGTTGTTGTGTGTTGTTGTACGCTGACGTTATTCCGGATTTTTGAATGTATGTTGATCTCTGTATTGATTTTTTTTTTTTTTTTTTTTTGGTATGCTGGTGTTCTTACTGGTGTGTGTGCGTGTGTGTGTGTGTGTGTGTGTGTGTGTGTGTGTGTGTGTGTGTGTGTGATTGCTGACGTTGTTATGAATTGTGTTGTTGTGTGTTGACGTTATTCTGGATTTTTGAATGCTGAACCTGTTATGGATTTTTTTTTTTATGCTGAAGTTCTTATGGATTTGTGTGTGTGTGTGTGTGTGTGTGTGTGTGTGTGTGTGTGTGTGCTTACGTTGTTTTGGTGTTGTCGTTTTTTTCCTGACGTTGTTATAGATTTTTTGTGGAATGACGTTGTTATGGGTGGTTGTGGGACTGACGTGGTTGTGAACTGACGTGGTTATGAACTGACATGGTTGTGATGGCCTAGAGGTAACGCGTCCGCCTAGGAAGCGAGAGAATCTGAACACGCTGGTTCGAATCACGGCTCAGCTGCCGATAATTTCTCCCCCTCCACTAGACCTTGAGTGGTGGTCTGGACGCTAGTCATTCGGATGAGACTATAAACCGAGGTCCCGTGTGCTGCATGCACTTAGCGGCACGTAAAAGAACCCACGGCAACAAAAGGGTTGTTCCTGGCAACAAAAAAAAATCTGTAGAAAAATCCACTTTGATAGGAAAAACAAATATAACCGCACGCAGGAAAAAATACAAAACAAGAAAAAAAAAAAAAAAAGGGGTGGCGCTGTAGTGTAGCGACGCGCTCTCCCTGGGGAGAGCAGCCTGAATTTTACACAGAGAAATCTGGTGTGATAAAAAGAGAAATACAAATACAAATACAAAAACCTGACGTTGTTGCGGGTGAATGGCGAACTAACGTGGTTTCATGTATGACTGTGTGTGCGTGGTTTTATTTTATTTTATTTTATTTTATTTTTAGGCCAGCGACTGCTATTCTTTGGGAGTGATGGCTCTTCACATGCTGCTGGGACTGGGCCACTTGCCCTACGGTAAGGGCTTCGGGCAGAGAGAGTGGACTGACGTCTCGAGTGAGGAGCTGAGGGCCAGTCTCGTTGAGTAAGTGTTTTGCTCACTGACTCACTGACTGACTGACTCACTGACTGACTGACTGACTGACACAACTCGGAAGAGCTCAGATTTTTGCTTAAAAATATTAATCAACGTAATGTCACCAGCGACTTCCTTTGCTTATTTATGTGGATTGAATTGGATTGGATTGCATGCGTTGGCGTGCGTGCGTGTACTCGCGTGCACCGGCGCTCACGTGTACACAAACACACACACACATAGACACACACACACGTGCACACACGTGCACACGCACGCACGCAGCACACACTTCTTATATTGATATGCATGATGTATGTATCCAAAACTCTGCTGTGTCTGAGTTTTGTATGTGTATGATTTTCGATTTATGTTTGTGCTTTTTCATGTACTATCCCTCCCTATGTATTCTTTGTTACCCAGGTACACTTGGTAATAAAGACCTATTCTATTCTATTTTCTCTCTCTGTCTCTCTTTTTCTCTCCCTGTCTATGTATATGTATATATACACATATCATATGTATGTATGTGTGCCATTCACTGTTGTCTATGTACATGTATGTATGCATGTATGTATGTATGTACATCATTCACTGTTTTGATTATATATATATATATATATATATATATATATATATATATATATATATATATATATATATATATATATGTATGTATGTATGTATGTATGCATGAATATACATCATTCACTGTTGTCCATATACATGTATGTATGTGTATATATCATTCACTGTTGTCCATATGCATGTATGTATGTATGTGTATATATCATTCACTGTTGTCCATATACATGTATGTATGTCTGTATGTATGTCTGTATGTATGTCTGTATGTATGTATGTATGTATATCATTTACTGTTGTCTATATACATGTATGTATGTGTATATATCATTCACTGTTGTCCATATACATGTATGTATGTGTATATATCATTCACTGTTGTCCATATACATGTATGTATGTGTATATATCATTCACTGTTGTCTATATACATGTATGTATGTGTATATATCATTCACTGTTGTCCATATACATGTATGTATGTCTGTATGTATGTCTGTATGTATGTATGTATGTATATCATTCACTGTTGTCTATATACATGTATGTATGTGTATATATCATTAACTGTTGTCTATATGTATGTATGTGTATATATCATTCACTGTTGTCTGTATACATGTATGTATGTATATCATTCACTGTTGTCTATATACATGTATGTATGTATGTATGTACATCATTCACTGTTGTATATATACATATATGTATGTATGTATATATATCATTCACTGTTGTCTATAAACATGTATGTATATATACCATTCACTGTTGTGTCTCTACAGCGGTATGAAGACCGGAGTTCCCAACGTCCCTCACACTCTAAACCCTGTGATGAGGGATTTCGTCAGTAAGCTGCTCATCGTGGACTGTTCCACAAGACTAGGATCACACGGAGCCTTCGAGCTCAAGAGCCACCCGTTTTTCAAGGTAAGTTCAATCAGCGCTTTGTCAGTTCTTTCGGTGTTTAGACGCGTCTTCAGTCAGGTTTTCGAGCGTAAAATCTCCCCTTTGTCGGGTATTTCGGTGTTAAGACGCTGGAATCGGAATTTTTTTTCTGTCATTTTCGAAGTAAAATCAGCCTTTTGTTTGGTCGTTTGGTGTTTGGATGCTGGAATCGGGATTTTTCTGTCTTTAGTCGCTTTTTTTTTCAGTGCAAAATCTGGTCTTTGTTGTAGTCTTTCTGTGTTCAGACGCTGTGATGAGGATTTTTATGTCTCTAATCGTTTTGTTTTTGTTAGTTTTTTGTGTGTGTTTTATTTTTTGTTTTGTTCTGTTTGTTTGTTTCAGTGTAAAATCAGCCCTTTGTCAGGTCGTTTTGTGTTTGGATGTTGGAATCGGGATTTTTCTGTCTTCAGTCGCTTTTTTGTTTCAGTGCAAAATCTGGTCTTTGTTGTGGTCTTTCTGTGTTCAGACGCTGTAATGAGGATTGTTCTGTCTTTAATCGTTTTTTTTGGTTTTTGGGGTTTTTTTTGCTCAGTTTTGTTTTGGCCTGTTTGTTTGTTTTAGTGTAAAATCAGGCATTTGTCAGGTCTTTCGGTGTTTAGACGCTGTAATGAGAATTGTTCTGTCTTTAATCGTTTTTGGGGGTTTTTTGCTCAGTTTTGTTTTGTTCTGTTTGTTTGTTTTAGTGTAAAATCAGGCATTTGTCAGGTCTTTCGGTGTTTAGACACTGTAATGAGAATTGTTCTGTCTTTAATCGTTTTTGTTTTTTTGCTCAGTTTTGTTTTGTTTGTTTTAGTGTAATATCAGCCCTTTGTCAGGTCTTTCGGTGTTTAGACGCTGGGATCAAGATTTTTCTTTGTGACTTTAGTCATGTTTGTTTCAGTGTAAAATCAGCCCTTTGTTTTCGTTTCGGTGTTTAGACGCTGGAATCAAGATTTTTCTTTGTGACTTTAGCTTTAGTTGTGTTTTTTCAGTGTAAAATCAGCCCTTTGTTTTCGTTTCGGTGTTTAGACGCTGGGATCAAGATTTTTCTGGTCTTTGGCCGTTTATTTCTTTCAGTATAAAATAAGTCGGGATTTTTTTTTTCCTGTCTTTAGTCGTGTTTTTATTTATGTTCAGTGTAAAATCAGCTCTTTCTTTGAGTGATATGATGCTGGAATCAGGATTAGTCTCTTAGCACTGCACTGGTATGGTTCTCGGCAATGCATGTGTAACGTTGATCTCTGAGCACTGACGTGATACTGTTCTACACTTGTACTGTTGGTGTTTCCCTGACAATTGCACTGATGTGGTTCTGCACGTGCTTTTTTTTTATACTTTATTTATTTTTTTTTTTTTACGTTTTTATTTTTTATTTTTTTTATTTGAATTGAACTCGGCTTCATACTGACATTCGCTTTATCCTAGCAGAACGAAACTTTGTATGGAGCAAATATACAGACTCATGCACACTTAACATCAGTAATAATATCTTGACTACACTGTATTTTTTTTTTTAATTTTAATTTTTTATTTTTTTTTTTTTTTTTTTTTTCTATACGCTTATAGTTGACTTTATCAAGTTTTTGCGCCTTATACATATTATTATTAGTAGTAGTAGTTCTTTTTTTACGTATTTATTATCCCTTTTTTTCCTCAAGGCCTGACTAAGTGCGTTGGGTTACGCTGCTGGTCAGGCATCTGCTTGGCAGATGTGGTGTAGGTGTATATGGATTTGACCGAACGCAGTGACGCCCACTTGAGCTACTGATACTGATACTGGTACTGGTACTGATACTCATACTGGTACTGATACTCATACTGGTACTGATACTCATACTGGTACTGATACTGCACGTGCTGTGTTGATCAGGGCACGGACTGGAAAGGAGTGGCAGACAAACGGCTCCAGCCTCCTTTCGTCCCGTCCGGCAGACGGCGACCAGCCCCCATTGTCTGAAACCCTGACTTCCCCCCCCCCCACCACCACACGCTAACCGCCAGGAAACACAGCGAGGACCCCCCCCCCCCCCCCCCCCCCTCCCGCCACCTTCTGGTATGCGTAAACTGAGTGGATCCGAAGCCGATCGTAGTGAGCGACTGAGATGGAGTGTAGAGGTGAAGCCAGCCGCAGAGATAGGAAGGGGGGTTAGATTTGTGAATACATCTATAACATAGACACACCCACCCCCACCCCACCCCCACCCCCTCTCCACAGGTCAGACAACAGCCATGTCGGACGTCAATGCTCACAGCGGCATCGTCCGGTCTCTGGACGTATTTGTATTTGTATTCCTTTTTATCACAACAGATTTCTCTGTGTGAAATTCGGGCTGCTCTCCCCAGGGAGAGCGCGTCGCTACACTACAGCGCCACCCTTTTTTTTTTCTTTTTTTTTTCCTGCGTGCAGTTTTAATTGTTTTTCCTGTCGAAGTGGATTTTTCTACAGAATTTTGCCAGGAACAACCCTTTTGTTGCCGTGGGTTCTTTTACGTGCGCTAAGTGCATGCTGCACACGGGACCTCGGTTTATCGTCTCATCCGATTGACTAGCGTCCAGACCACCACTCAAGGTCTAATGGAGGGGGAGAAAATATCGGCAGCTGAGCCGTGATTCGAACCAGTGCCCTCAGATTCTCTCGCTTCCTAGGCGGACGCGTTACCTCTAGGCCATCACTCCACTGCGGTGTAGGGCGTGTCACACATCCGGGTGGTTCTCTGATCACGTCACGTGACAGATGGGAGGTGATTGTGCGGCGTCAGTGTCGTGTCACGTGAACGCTGAATGCCAGGGTCTCGCTTCACACGTGGGGAGGTGGGGGGAGGGGGGAAGGGGAGGTGGGGGAGAGAGAGAGAGAGAGAGAGAGAGAGAGAGAGAGAGAACGTTTTTTATTCACGGATTAAGATTTTAAGCATGGTCTATTTTTCCAGTCTGTCACACACACAGAGAGAGAGAGAGAGAGAGAGAGAGAGAGAGAGAGAACGTTTTTTATTCACGGATTAAGATTTTAAGCATGGTCTATTTTTTCAGTCTGTCACAGAGAGAGAGAGAGAGAGAGAATTCAAAACTCAAATCGTTTATTATCCAAGAATTAAGATTTTACGCATGGCCTGTTATTCCAGTCTGTCAGAGAGAGAGAGAGAGAGAGAGAGAGAGAGAGAATTCAGAACTCAAAAACGTTTTTTATCCAAGGATTAAGATTTTACGCATGGCCTGTTGTTTCAGTCTGTCCGAGAGAGAGAGAGAGAGAATTCAGAACTCAAAAACGTTTTTTATCCAAGGATTAAGATTTTACGCATGGCCTGTTATTTCAGTCTGTCCTAGAGAGAGAGAGAGAGAGAGAGAGAGAGAGAACGCAGAACTCAAAAGGTGTTTTATTCAAGGATTTAAGAAATAGAGAGAGAGAGAGATTCAAATTTTAGTGTTTGGGCTTCCAGCATGTAGGCACAGGTGCACGTTAACTCACTCAGTACGGCCAGTCCTCTCTTCTCCTCTACACAGACCCCTCGGATGTCCAGTGGGTGTCTGAATGACCCAACCTTTAGCTTCCGTCGTCAGAATTGTGGCATTCTTTGTCAACATTCACCTCTTCAGTATAAGAGCCTTCCGCTTGCAATATTTTGATGATGGTAATTGGGGTGAAACGCTGTTAACGTCGTCTCTTTCGCCGTTCGTATGGAGAGAGTTAACAAGTGGCTTGTAAACCAAACAACATAGAATTATTAATTGGTGGCAATAATTCGTCGCTGGGTTTCAGCGAATGAAAGTAAGAGAGGGGGGGGGTGTGGGGGGAGGGAGAGTGTTTCCAAACTGAGTTAATGAATGTTTTCTTTTTAAGCTAGCTGTACATTGATTTGCTTTTTGAAATCGAAAACAGACAGAAAGATGACCAGTGCTCATCATCATCATCATCAACAACATCATCATCATCAACATCAACATCATCATCATCATCATCATCATCATCATCAACATCTCGGTCTGTGTGTGTGTGTGTGTGTGTGTGTGTGTGTGAATCGAGTACGTGACACTCGTTTTATTGTCGGTTGTTCTACCCACTGGGCTTCCACTTCACTCCACTGTGTGTGTGTGTGTGTGTGTGTGTGTGTGTGTGTGTGTTCTGTGTGTGTGTGTGAGTGTGTGTGTGTGTGTGTGTGTGTCTGTGTGTGAATGTGTGTAAGATTCATACAAAATCTAGCTTTGTAAAAGTAGGGTTTTCATTACTTATTATTTTTTATTGTTTTCGTTTTTGTTTTTTTGTTTTCGTATAATATTGTGTATATATGGTAAAAAAAAAAAACATAGGTCTTTCAAAGTACATGTATGCATCATAAGAGTCTTGATAATTATGCTTGAATTTAATTACAAGGTCGAGGAAATTGCAGAAAACAAATTATGAAGAAGAATGAGCAGAGTGTTTGTAAGAGTGTATGTCTCTGTTTTGTCTTCATTTAATGTCATCATGTTTTGTTTTGTTTTTTTAAATCAAAATTAAACTTTTACATCGTGTCAATGGCTTTTGGTGTGTGTGTGTGTGTGTGTGTGTGTGTGTGTGCGTGTGTCTGTGTGTGTGCGTGCGTGTCTGTATCTGGGTGGAGGTGGATGGCAGGAGTGTGTGTGTGTGTGTGTGTCTGTGTGTGCGTGTGTCTGTGTGTGTGCATGCGTGTCTGTATCTGGGTGGAGGTGGGTGGCAGGAGTGTGTGTGTGTCTGTGTGTGTGTGTGTGTGTGTGTGTGTGTGTGTGTCTGTGTGTGTACGTGAGCGTTGGTAAAACGTGTGTGCATCTATGTGTGTGCGCATTTCACAGAGAGAGAGAGAAAGAGAGAACACACACACACACACACACACACACACACACACACACAGAGAACACACACACACACACACACACACACACACACACACACACACACACCTGCGAACACACAAACTGAAATGTCGTAACAGTCTAGTCTCGTTCCCATCTGTACAACAATTTATTTTTTTCATACATGATAAATTCAAACAGCATTGTATGAAGTTTAAAACAGAACTGTATCAAAAAGTAAACAGTACCGTATCAAATGGGAACAGTATTGTATCAAGTTTTTAAAAGCACTGTGTCAATTTGTTACACAGTATTGAAAAAAAAAAAAAAAAAAAAAAAAAAAAAAAGCAAGCAGCCCACAACCACATGTAAATATACTGGGTTAAAAACGATAATCGCCAAAACATTCAGCAGTGGACGTTTCAATTTCTGATAACGAATGTGCCCATGCACGCGATATGCTAACTCAGTCCAAACCTCCTGGTGTATATGCAGCGGGCGATTCATGTAGCAACCACCATTTAAGCAGCAGCATTTTCCGGCTTTAAAAATTCGAAATAATACTAATACTACTACTAATATTAATAAAACATAGCTCATGTAATCAGCTATGAATCGGTAAAAAGATTTTCGACAGCAGTATTGATTGTACTGTGAACTGGAACAGTTGAAATGTTGCATAACATTGTTCTCCACATTTTTTTCCGTCTGCATATTCTTCGAGTTTTCCCCGTTTAGCCATACGGGGAAGGGATATAACTCTGAGAAAACAAACTCCCCTAAACCACTGGAGTGACTGTCCTTGCATGGAGTGTTGCCGTCTGTCAATCTTCGAGTTTTCCACGTTGAGCCCGTTAGGAGAAGGGATGTTACTCGGAAAAAAAAAAGCCACCTCTCCAAAAACCAATGCAGTGACGTACCTTTATATGGTGTGTCTTTGCTCCTGTTATTGTCATGTATTTGTATTTGTATTTCTTTTTATCACAACAGATTTCTCTGTGTGAAATTCGGGCTGCTCTCCCCAGGGAGAGCGCGTCGCTACACTACAGCGCCACCCATTTTTTTGTATTTTTTCTTGCGTGCAGTTTTATTTGTTTTTCCTATCGCAGTGGATTTTTCCACAGAATTTTGCCAGGAACAACCCTTTTGTTGCCGTGGGTTCTTTTACGTGCGCTAAGTGCATGCTGCACACGGGACCTCGGTTTATCGTCTCATCCGAATGACTAGCGTCCAGACCACCACTCAAGGTCTAGTGGAGGGGGAGAAAATATCGGCGGCTGAGCCGTGATTCGAACCTGCGCGCTCAGATTCTCTCGCTTCCTGGGCGGACGCGTTACCTCTAGGTCATCACTCCACATGTTTCCTTGTTTCTCTATGACTCAAAAGAGTTAATGGGAATAAACAAACTCTGAACTCTGAACTCAGTCCGGTTCCTCAACTGAACGTATTCTGTCGTCAGTACTGGCTTCGCTGGCAGTGTATTGCGTATGTTGAATTGGATTGTCGGTCGACGGGCGCAATAGCCGAGTGGTTAAAGCGTTGGACTGTCAATCTGAGGGTCCCGGGTTCGAATCACGGTGACGGCGCCTGGTGGGTAAAGGGTGGAGATTTTTACGATCTCCCAGGTCAACATATGTGCAGACCTGCTAGTACCTGAACCCTCTTCGTGTGTATATGCAAGCAGAAGATCAAATACGCACGTTAAAGATCCTGTAATCCATGTCAGCGTTCGGTGGGTTATGGAAACAAGAACATACCCAGCATGCACACCCCCGAAAACGGAGTATGGCTGCCTACATGGCGGGGTAAAAACGGTCATACACGTAAAAGCCCACACGTGTGCATACGAGTGAACGTGGGAGTTGCAGCCCACGAACGCAGAAGAAGAAGAAGAAGATTGTCGGTCTTTAGTCAGTGAAGGTTCGTTAGTGACGTACTATAATTCTCAAACCAGGAGGCAAAACTGCACTGGCTGCTTAGTGCTGCAGCCTTGGGGAATAGTTGGCCTTTGGGAACCATCCCTAACGCCGACCGTCCTAAAACCTTCTTGGCTGAGAGAGTTGGGATGTAACTTTGGCAAGACATTCTCCACTATAATCAAATTCTAGCCCAGATAGTCGAGACAGTTGTTACCTCCTCTGCTTTTCTGATGGTCATAGTCGGACACGACTGACTGTCATACAGATATATGTCGAATCAGTAAAAGGCACTACGGAACATGTTGCGATGGTGGAGTCGGTGAATCGATATACAATAACGGGAAGAAGTAATTCTAAAGATTGTCAAGCAAACATACATAATATATATGCACGTGGTATTGACACACCAATAGGAAGAAGCAATTCTAAAGATTGTCAAGCAAAAGATACATAATATATATATATACATGAACTTTTTTTTTTCTTTGGTCCGGTTTAAACATAATGATTGAAGCACTTAAAAACTCAGCAAGGTCTTCAATCAACAAAAATGAAAAACAATTCACACAACAACCAACAATTAAATCAGCATTTAATCAACTGAAAACAGATGCACACAGATTCTGATTTTTTTGTTTGTTCTTTGTTGTTGTTGTTTTTGGTTTTGGTTTTGTTTGTTTTTGTTACTGCACATGCATCCCAACCTCAACCTCAACCTCAAACTCAGGCCCATAACTACAAAGTAGTCGTTGGGGGAAGCCTGAGGACCGCAGACGCAACCTCCCTTCTCCATCTGTCTCTGTCGGCAGCCGCTGGCAGCAGCTCACGTGTGTGGAGTCCGGGTCCATTGTTTGATGTTCTCATGCCAGTTCTTCCGCTGTCTTCCTCTTCTTCTCCCGCCCTCGATGGTGCCTTGCATGATTGTTTTGGACAAGCTGGTGTGCATCCCATCCATTCCAAACTATACCAGAATATTCCCCAAGGAAAATAACTTCAGCGTGTAAATCATAACAAAATAGATTTTCTAGATTCTTTTTAGAAATTAAGACGACTTGAGACAGATCTGTGTCAGTCAAGGACCCTTACTCTTGATAATTTTCACTGGGAGTTTAGCTCCCTTTGTAACTCTTCACACACAAAAAGAAACAAACTGGCACAATTGTTTCTCTGTCGACGGGCGCAATAGCCGAGTGGTTAAAGCGTTGGACTGTCAATCTGAGGGTCCCGGGTTCGAATCACGGTGATGGCGCCTGGTGGGTAAAGGATGGAGATTTTTACGATCTGCCAGGTCAACATATGTGCAGACCTGCTAGTACCTGAACCCCCTTCGTGTGTATATGCAAGCAGAAGATCAAATACGCACGTTAAAGATCCTGTAATCCATGTCAGCGTTCGGTGGGTTATGGAAACAAGAACATACCCAGCATGCACACCACCGAAAACGGAATATGGCTGCCTACATGGCGGGGTAAAAACGGTCATACACGTAAAAGCCCACTCGTGTGCATACGAGTGAACACAGAAGAAGAAGAAGCTTCTCTGTACTGGAACATCCATCAACCATCGCTGTCAACCGATGACTATCACGATGATTACATTCATAACATGCAAATGTTTCGATACCAGGTGACATTTCAATGATACACGAACGGATACTGTCAATACAGTCATCGAAAATTCTTGTCAAGGATAGCGATTTTTCATATCTTCCAGATCAAAACATGGGCAGACCTGCTAGTGCCTGAACGCCCTTCGGCATTCGGAAGATCAAGACCGTATTTTAAAGATGTTGTTATCCATTCCCGTGTTCAACAGGTTATGGAAACATGAACATTCCTAGCATGCACAACCTCGAAAATGGTGTATGGCTGCATATATCTAGCAACCATATAATATTCGAATGTCAGAATCTAAAATGTTTTTTTACCAGACTTCACCAAAAGTTCTTTTGAATGTGTTATTAACAATTCCAATATGTTATTTGCTGTTGCAGAAGGTTTGCTGCGTTGTCCAATAGGACATTTGTTATAGTTGTTTGATGTTGGCGTTTATAACGTTTCCATTTTCCCTAGCGTTGTCTCTCCCTATTCACCCTCCACACATACACACACTTTTACCCCTCCCCCTCCCACAACCCCTACCCCCACGGTGTGGGTGGGTTTTTTTTGTTTTGTTTTTTTTTCGTCTAATATCACTTCAAGTGGATAGACGTTAAACTGAAGACGAACGGAGTATGGCTGCCTACATAGCGAGGAAGAAATTGACACACATATAATTTTTTTTTTTTTTAAAACACCCACTCATAGTTACGAGCGAACCTGGCAAGTTGCAGACCATGAAAGCGGAAAAGAAAGAAAAAGAAAATAAAATGTGTTCATCGAATCGAACGATACATTTCCTCTGTCAAATTAGTGAAGAGGCCTACAAGTTTTACCCATGGACTGTATAAAGTGGAAAGCCCCCTGGTCCTAGAAAACAGTGACAGACAGGCCCTGTGGGCATAACCTGAGGCTCCAGAAGAGGCCATGCAACGGACAAATGCGCCAGCGCTACTTCTTCTTCCGGGTGGTGAACCCGTGGAACGCCCCACCAGATTCTGTAGTCAGCGCCCCCTCAGTCTCTCAACGCTTTCAAAGCTAGGCTGGACAATCACTGGGCAGATCGCATGTACAAATAGCTGTAAATAGGGAAAAAGAAACAAGAAAAAGTGTTTGAACGTTTTTAATAAGACTCCGAGTACTAAGACCAGAACAGACAATCATATTCCGACTACGCACGGGGCACTGCCGCCTGCGAGACCACACATGTACCGAATGAAGCTGTCACACACTCCTGACTGCCCGTGTAAGACAGGCCCACAAACCCCGGAGCACATCCTGCAGTCCTGCCCCCCTGTATCAAGATGCACGGACGCAGCAGTGGCCCCCTGGAGCCACACTGGCAGAAAAGCTCTGGGGGCACCAAAGAAGACCTCATCAAGACCACCGCCTTCATCTCCAGCATAGGACTGCAAGTCTGAGACCATGATCACGGGGAACGCAGAAGAAGAAGAACTAAGACTAGACTAAAGGCTGAGAAGCCTTAATATAGGTCTGCAACGATATCATATCATATCATATCATATCATATCATAAGAGAGACAGAGAGACAAAGAAGAAAACAGAGGAAGACAAAAAGAAAGATAAAGAACGCTATGGTCTCAAAGTTTCAGTTTCAGTTTCAGTAGCTCAAGGAGGCGTCACTGCGTTCGAACAAATCCATATACGCTACACCACATCTGCCAAGCAGATGCCTGACCAGTGGCGTAGCCCAACGCGCTTAGTCAGGCCTTGAGTGAAAAAAAAAGGTGAATAAATTATAGATAAGCGTACATATGTAAGTAAATAAATACATAATAGATAAATAAATAAATAATAATTATAATATGAAAAAAAAATGTGTGTGTGTGTGTGTGTGTGTGTGTGTGTGTGTGCGTGGGTGTGTGTGTATGTGTGTGTGTTGGGGCTCATGTACGTTTATGTGTATTTGACTGTGCTTTCATATCTGTGGAACTGCATGTTTGGCGCATATCTGTTATGCATGTGTGGGTGTATGTGTGAATGTGTGTCTGTTATGCACGTGTGGGTGTATGTGTGAATGTGTGTCTTCATGTTTTACATTTATTTGCTTATTTATCATCATGGTTGTCTTATTTATTTACTTATCTATTATCATTATGGTCTCAAAATCCTTCCACACAAGCTTTGTCATGGTTTTTCTAAAGTCACCAACTAGCAAACAAAACCAAAATTGTCATTCACAGTTCTACCAATCAACCGGTATATAAACATATATAATCATGATCACAGATCACAGATCACAAACATAATCCCTTCACCAAAAACGTTTCGTGCCTTTTTTTATGTGTGTAAAGAGAGTGATCAACTTTTTATAAAGGACTGATGATACAAGAATCACAAAAAAATGTCGTACATTTTTCTGCATAAATCTTAACAGCACCCAACACCAATGAAAACCTCCCGTTACACATGCTTTGTCGTATCAAGTTTATAGTTTCAGTTCCAGTGGCTCAAGGAGGCGTCACTGCGTTCGGACAAATCCATTATACGCTACACCACATCTGCCAAGCAGATGCCTGACCAGCAGCGTAACCCAACGCGCTTAGTCAGGCCTTGAGAAAATTTAAAAAAAAAAAAAAAAAAGGAAGGTGAGTAAATAATAGATAAGCTTACATAAATAAATAAATAAATAAATAATATTATAATATAAAAAAGATAGTTGTAATAATAAAAAAAAATAATAATAATAACAAAATAATAAAAAAATAAGAGGAAGGTGGCAGAATGGTTAAGACGCTCAGCTGCCAATACAGAGAGTCCGTGAGGGTGTGGGTTCGAATCCCGCTCTCGCCCTTTCTCCTAAATTTGACTGGAAAATCAAACTGAGCGTCTAGTCTTTCGGATGAGACGACAAACCGAGGTCCCGTGTGCAGCACGCACTTGGCGCACTGAAAAAGAACCCATGGCAACGAGAGTGTTGTCCTCTGGCGAAATTACGTAAAATGAAATCCACTTTCATAGGTACACAAATATGTAAGCATGCACTCAAGGCCTGACTAAGCGCGTTGGGTTATGCTGCTGGTCAGGCATCTGCTCAGCAGATGTGGTGTAGCGTGTATGGATTTGTCCGAACGCAGTGACGCCTCCTTGAGAAAGGGAAACTAAAAAAATAAGACAACAATGATGATAAATAAGCAAATAAATGTAAAACAACAATAAAGTGTGGTAGTAACTCTCTCCATTCACAAGGCACACAGCTTCAAGCCAACGCTGCTATGCTGCCGATTCAGCTGGCACACAGGTAAACAGAAGATACACTGGACAAACCCAGACTAAGTCCTCAAAAAACCTTGTTGCTACATACACCCCATACGGTTCAGTACAGCCGTTCGTAGTGTATACGTACACACGCAGATGATCAAATACGCACGTTAAAGATCCCGTAATCCATGTCAGCGTTCGGTGGGTCACGGAAACAAGAACATACCCAGCATGCACATCTCCAAAAACAGAGTATGGCTGCCTACAAAGCGGGGTAAAAAAAAAAGGTCATACACGTAAAAGCCCACTCGTGTACATACGAGCGAACATGGGAGTTTTTTTTGATTGATGTGGATACTTCTATATCGCCTATCCTCGGTCAGAGACCAAGCTCTAAGCGCTTTACATACACGGGGACATTTATTTGCACCACAGGCTGCCTACCTGGGTAGAGCCGACTGACGGCTGCCACTGGGCGCTCATCATTCGTTTCCTGTACGCACACATGCACACTCAGACAGACATGTAACATTTTACGTGTATGACCGGGTTTTTTTATTATTATTATTTACCCCGCCATGTAGGCAGCCATACTCCGTTTTCGGGGCGTGTGCATGCTGGGTATATTCTTGTTTCCATAACCCACCGAACGCTGACATGGGTGACAGGATCTTTAACGTGCGTATTTGATCTTCTGCGTGCGCACACACACGACGAAGGGGGTTCAGGCACTGAGCAGGTCTGGGAGATCGGAAAAATCTCCACCCTTTACCCACCAGGCGCCGTCACCGAGATTCGAACCCAGGACCCTCAGATTGAAAGTCCAGCGCTTTAACTCAGTCAGTACGGCCAGTCCTCACTTCTCCTCTACACAGAGCCTTCAGATGTCCAGTGGGTGTCTGAATGACCCAACCTTTAGCTTCCGTCGTCAGAATTGTGGTATTCTTTGTCAACATTCACCTCTTCAGTATAAGAGTCTTTCGCTTGCAATATTTTGATGATGGTAATTGGCGTGAAACGCTGCTAACGTCGTCTCTTTCGCCGTTCGTATGGAGAGAGTTAACCACTCGGCTATTGCACCCGAGTTGTAGCCCACGAACGAAGAAGAAGACGAAGAAGATCTGTCACATCTCTGTGGCTCGGAAATTGGCCCACTCCTCAACCTTCTCTGCCGAGAAGTCTGACGGAATGATCGACGCGGGCACGGCATTGTGGGACTGCAAGGAGTGGAAGGCCGCCAGGAGGCCGGCCTTGACACAGAGGTCAAGGTCATGACCTTGCACGATGAAGTGCATCATGGCTGCGTTCAGGCTGGGGGACATTGAAAAAAAAAAACAAAAAAACAGGATGTTGAATTTTTTGTTTTCTTTTGTGTGTGTGTGTATGTGTGTGCGTGCGTGTGTGTGTGTGTTTCTGTGTGTGTGTGTGTGTGTAGTGTGTGTGCGTGTGTGAGTAAGTGTGTGTGTATGTGTGTCTGTGTGTACATCTTAAGTCTGTATATAATTATGTATGCATGTGTGTGTGTGTGTGTGTGTCTGTGTGTGTGTGTGCGTGTATGTCTGTGTGTGTATGTTTGTTTGTTTGTGTGTAGTGTGTGCGTATGTGTGTGTGTGTGTGTGTGTGTGTGTGTGTGTGTGTGTGTGTGTGTGTGTGCATCTCAAGTCCGTCCGTTTGTCTGTATGAATGTATATAATTGTATACATGAGTGTGTGTGTGTGTGTGTGTGTGTGCATCTTAAGTCTGTCTGTCTGTATGTGATTATGTATGCATGTGTACACACACACACACACACACAAACACACACACACACACTGAAAAACACACCCTCACTTAAACTCCCCCCCCCCCCCCACCCCCGCCAACTCTTGCACCCCCCTCCCCTACCCCCACCCCCGCAAACACATCCACATACCCCCAACATAAACCCCCTTTCCCCTGCCCCCAACACACAACACACACCCGCCCCCCCTTCCTCAACCCCGCCCCCCCCCTCCCCCACACCCACACACAAACTCACCAATCCCCGGCCCCGGAAACATTGACAATGGAGGGGGGCTGACGACTTGGAGGGGTGGCGGAGTAATGGCGCAGCCTCGCGGGACTGCCAACGTCCTCCTGAAATCGTCGCAGTTCAATAGATCATTCACTTCAGTTCAATTCAGCACACACACACCCCCCCCCACCGTCCCCCCGAAAACCGAGTACGGCTGCCTATATGGCTGGCTTGATTTTTTTTTTTTTTTTTTTTTAATTGTTATACACCTTAACTCTCTCCATACGAACGGCGAAAGAGACGACGTTAACAGCGTTTCATCCCAATTACCATCATCAAAAATATTGCAAGCGGAACACTCTTTTTTCTGAAGAGGTGAATGTTGACAAAGACTACCACAGTTCTGACGACGGAAGCTAAAGGTTGGGTCATTCAGACACCCACTGGACATCCGAGGGGTCTGTGTAGAGGAGAAGAGAGGACTGGCCGTACTGAGTGAGTTCAAGTCCACTCACAGATACTCAATACGGATTCTTACACAGCATCTGACTTCGTTCAGAGACCACGCTCTAAGCGCTATATAAACTACAGCTCTGGTAAATTTGCTACTTTCTTACTCCTTACGTAAGCTCTGACTGAGCGCGGCTGGCTTACGCTGCTAGCTGGTCAGGTCAGGCCATCTTGACTAGCAGATGTGGCGTAGCGGATATGGATTTGTCCGAACGCAGTGACGCCTCTTTGAGACAATGGAGTGGAGCGGAGTGATGGCCTAGAGGTAACGCGTCTGCCTAGGAAGCGAGAGAATCTGAGCGCGCTGGTTCGAATCACGGCTCAGCCACCGATATTTTCTTCCCCTCCACTGTCTAGACCTGGAGTGGTGGTCTGGACGCTAGTCATTCGGATGAGACGATAAACCGAGGTCCCGAGTGCAGCATGCACTTAGCGCACGTAAAAGAACCCACGGCAACAAAAGGGTTGTTCCTGGCAAAATTATGTAGAAAAATCCACTTCGATAGGAAAAACAAATAAAACTGCACGCATGAAAAAATACAAAAAAAAAAAAGGGTGGCGCTGTAGTGTAGCAGCCCGAATTTCACACAGAGAAATCTGTTGTGATAAAAAGAAATACAAATGCAAATACAAATGAACTCAAAGTGAAAATGGAAGATTACGCTATCACACCGAGCAAACCGCACCTTCTCCTCTCGGCACCCCAGCACAAGGCCATGGCCGCCCAGGGTTACCATGACGACGGGGACGTGACGCAACAGGTCGCGGCAGTATCCCGCGGCAACGGAGAGCACTTCCTGCAGGGGAGAGGACTCTGACACAGCAACGCCTGAAGGTAGACACTTTGTTTTGTATATTTACACGCACTCATTTATACACACACGTATATCTACAAACACACACACACACATATATATATATATACATATCAATATCAGTATCAGTAGCTCAAGGAGGCGTCACTGCGTTCGGTCAAATCCATATACGCTACACCACATCTGCCAAGCAGGCCTTGAGAAAAAAATATAATAAAATTTTTAAAATACAATAAAATAAAATAAAATAAAACAAAATAAAATGAATTTGCACAACAAACAAAACAAAAATATATAATAATAATGAATAAATAAAAAAAAGAATTACAATAATAACAGTAAATGAAAATAAAATAAAAAGACAATAATGACGATAAACATATATTATTGGCCCACAGAGTTGGCATCTGCTGTCCTGACAATCTGGGCTAGAAATCTGATTCTACCCCATAAGAGGGCACTTGTCAGAATTTCAGTTTGACTGCGCGATGAAGCGTGCTGGCAAGGCCAGTGTGATGACGTGTTTCGGACTGGCTTAGCGAGCAGGCTTCATCGTGCACTCAAACTGTAATTCTTTCCTCGCGCCCTTCATTGAGTAGAACTGCGGTCTTCTTCTTCTTCTTCTGCGTTCGTGGGCTGCAACTACCCACGTTCACTCGTATGTACTCGAGTGGGTTTTTACGTGTATGACCGTTTTTACCCCGCCATGTAGGCAGCCATACTCCGTTTTCGGGGGTGCGCATGCTGGGTATGTTCTTGTTTCCATAACCCACCGAACGCTGACATGGATTACAGGATCTGTAACGTGCGTATTTGATCTTCTGCTTGCATATACACACGAAGGGGGTTCAGGCACTAGCAGGTCTGCACATATGTTGACCTGGGAGATCGTAAAAATCTCCACCCTTTACCCATCAGGCGCCGTCACCATGATTCGAACCCGGGACCCTCAGACTGACAGTCCAACGCTTTAACCACTCGGCTATTGCGCCCGTCAAACTGCGGTCAAACCTCTACATACATGTACCTTGCCCACACTCCCTTGGCCAAGAGAGCTTTGGGGACAGTCAGCGTTGGGTTAGTTCCTAAAGACCAACTGGCCCCCAAAGTCTGCAGCAGTTAGAACCAGTGCCAGAGTCATACTCCTTGCGCACGCTCCATGTGTGTATGAGTATGTGTGTCTTGTAAGTGTGGATGCTTGTGTTTTACATGTGTGTGTTTGTGCTGAAAACGTCAGTCTGTCTGCTTAAGGTGGACCACTGCGTCATTTTTAGCTAATTTTTGTTTCTCAGGAACTACTAAAGGTATCTGCATGAAATTTGGTACACATACTCAGGATGTTAATATAGACATCTGTGCTAAGTTTGAAGATTATAAGTCAAACAGATATGAAGATATGATAATTTTATCATAAAAATACACACGGTTATTTGGCCCATTTGCAGCACTGAACACATGCATTACATAATGATTCTCATCATTTCCACAGTTTGTTTTGACATCATTTAGTGCAATGATCATGATGATGGTATTTCCTTTGGTTTTCAAATGTATTTTTTAGCGTTCCGGATTTTAAAATACATAATCGTATAAAAGGATCAAAGTACTTCAAAGGAACGATAAAAAAAATACATTTGAAAACCAAAGGAAATACCATTCCAGTATGGACAGCTAATCTCTATCACTTCCAAATGGCATCCCTGTTGTGGTCAAAATCCTCTGTCTGTCTGTCTGTCTGTCTGTCTGTCTGTCTCTCTCTCTCTCTCTCTCTATCATTCTCTCTCTCTCTTTCTCTCTCTTTCTCCAACACACACACACCCACACACCCAACCCTACCCCCCGACACACACACACACACACACACACACACACAACACACAACACACACACACACACACACACAACACACACACACACACACACACACACACACACACTCACACTCACACACACACACACACACTCACACTCACACACACACACTCACTTACTCGCTCACACACACACACACACACACACTCACTTACTCGCTCACACACACACACACACACACACACACACACAAACACGACAAAAGATCAACTCACGCTGCTGTTGGCCAGTGACTGACGCCCAGATGGAGGCAGACTCGTGGAGGTTGGGCGAAATGTAGGTCAGCTGTTTCCAGGCGTCCGTTTCCAGCGGTTTACACGCCTTGTGGATGTCCGTCGGTTCGTACCACACTGCATGACATGTATGTATGGCAGCCAGTCGTGTCAAAAGGCCAGGGAATTTAGATCAACATTTGCGTTAAGTCCAAATGTAATAATAATAATAATAGTAATGGACATTTATTGAGCGCTTTCCTCCCTTAAAGAGAGCTCAAAGCGCTTTACAATAAACATCAAACACACACACACACACGCGCGCGCGCGCGCGCAATAACTCACAAAGGAAAGAAGAAGAAAATAATGATTTAGCGCACAGTAGTATAAAACAGATTCAGAGACTACGCGTAGTACACAATTACATACACACACACACACACACTGTCGGTGTGTGTGTGTGTGTGTGTGTGTGTGTGTGTGTGTGTGTGTGTGTGTGTGTGTGTGTGCTCTGAGGTTTGATGACAAATGAAATCTCATTCTGATTCTCACTTCACACACACACACACACACACACACACACACACACACACACACACAACGAAAGAGAGAGAGTTTGCATGGCTTATAACTGAAAAGGTATGGAACGTCTATGGATAGGCGTTTTCAAAAAGATGTGTTTTCAGACCAGTTTTGAAAGATTGAAATGAAGGAGAGTGGCAAAGATCGTGAGGTCAACTGTTCCAGACACATGGAGCTGAATAAGAAAAGGAAGAATCACCGAAGGATCGGGTTTTAACACGGGGAGCAAGTAGCCGCCGTGAATCGGAAGATGATCTGGGTTGTCGACGGGGTGTGTAGGTTTGAATCAATTCTCTCAGATACTGAGGAGCAGCACCCAAAATGTGACCATCAATACCCGTTCTTTCATGATAAAATAGAATAAATCATGCTGTATCACACTGATATAAAGCTTACCACTGCAGAGGCGCGGGAAAAAAAAATAATTAGATCTTGATTTTTATTGTAAAAATTCGTGTGGCGCCCCCCATCCCACACACATACACACACACTTCCCACCCCAACCACCTACACACACGCACATCATTCACAAAACACACACACACACACACACACACCTACACATGCCAGGAACACCAGCCTGGGCTGAGAGCTGACAAACTCGCTCAATGACCACAGCAGAGAAATTCCCGTCAACACACACACACACACATACACACACACACACACACAAGCACACACACACACACACACACACACACACACACACATACCTACACATGCCAGGAACACCAGCCTGGGCTGAGAGCTGACAAACTCGCCCGATGATGGCAGCAGACAAATTCCCGTCAACACACACACACACACACACACACACAAGCACACACACACACACACACACACACACACACACCCCTACACATGCCAGGAACACCAGCCTGGGCTGAGAGCTGACAAACTCGCTCAATGACCACAGCAGAGAAATTCCCGTCAACACACACACACACACACACACACGAACACACACACAAGCACACACACACACACACACACACACACACACACACACACACAGTGATACACATACCAGGAACTCCAGCCTGGGCAGACAGCTGACAGACTCGCTCGATGACTGCAGCAGAGAAAAACCCGTCAACACACACACCACACACACACACACACACACATACACACACACGTACACACACATACACACACACACACATACACACACACACACCACACACACACACACACACACACACACACACACACACATACACACACACATATACACACACATACACACACACACACATACACACACACACACACCACACACACACACACACACACACACACAGACCACACACACACACACACACACACACACACACACACACACACACAGTGATACACATACCAGGAACACCAGCCTGGGCAGACAGCTGACAGACTCGCTCGATGACTGCAGCAGAGAAATTCCCGTCGACACACACGATGGGGGCCGCTGATATCTCCTCCTGGTACTGTGACACCTGTCACAACGCCCAGTGTTTTAGAAAAACAACAACAACAACAACAACAACAAAAAACAAAACAAGAGAGGCAAGGCCTTCAAGACTCACTTGTGATAAATTAAGTCCCCTAGCATTAATTACAGAGTAATTTCCATTTTTTTACTATCTGCACCAAAACGTTTGCAAAATAAATAAAAAATTCCATGCTTAGCAAAAGACAAATCATGATAATGACTCCTCTTGTTGTTGTGTCAGAATAAGAGGTCAGAGTGCCAAGTTTAGAGAATACAAATAATATAAATATAACAGTAAATGCAGTTTGCATATAATTAGGCTTCTTTTTTTAAATTTTTTTTGTGCCCATCCCAGAAGTGCAATATTGTTTTAAACAAGATGACTGGAAAGAACTGAATTTTTCCTATTTTTATGCCAAATTTGGTGTCATCTGACAAAGTATTTGCAGAGAAAATGTCAATGTTAAAGTTTACCACGGACACACAGACACACAGACACACGGACACACACACACACACACACACACACACACACACACACAGACAACCGAACACCGGGTTAAAACATAGGCTCACTTTGTTTACACAAGTGAGTCAAAAAACTGTCTTTAACCCTCTGAGTGCTTCAGGATGAAAATCGTTGGAATTTTTTTTATTTTTTTTCAATCACTAAACCATCATTTTCATGTGAAATTGTCATAATTGGATAACATTCATTTTTTTCTTTTAGATAAGTATAGGTTTTTGTTTGTTTGTTTTTTTGCTGCCCCATCATCTGCACCGTTTACTCCCACGCCGCTCATTTAGATTCCCCCATACACGGCCACACCTGGTTTCGTCCGTCACAGTTCCAGCGTCGGCAGTCCGCAGGGAACTATCGATGCTAGGTCGCCAGGAGGCCACACACCAGAGGAGACCCTGCACTGCTGCTGAGTCACTTCGGTGGTGTTCAGTGGTGCCTGTTCTGATTCAACGTACTTAGGACACCACCTACTAAGCCCCCCCTACTAACGACAATAATGGCTTAGTCGCGGAGCCAGACTGAGTGAGCGCGTGCCTCCCTAGAGTGGAGACCGCCACCACGTCCCTCAAACAACAGGCCCCCATGAATCTGCCGACACTGAAGACATTGACAGGACTCACCCCAAGCACGGAAGTGGAGGGGTATCGAAACTGAGGTCACCATGAGAGCAGGGCATGAAAGGCCACAGAGATAAGTACAGATTCTGCATGCTTTCTTCTAGTAGTTTGCATTATATCATTCGTTTTTTTTTTTCTTTTCTTTTCTTTTAATTATCACTCTCCATTACCTAAACATTCCTTGGCCACTAGTTGTCAATGAGCATAAAATTTGCTTGGCACTGAGAGGGTTAAAAATCCAACAGGTACTGTGGGGACATGTTATCACATGAAAAATAAAACAACAAAAATCTATCTATATATCTGTCTGTCTGTCTATCTGTCTGTCTATCTATCTATATTATGAAATATATGGACAGACAGATGAAAATATAAAGACATACATATACATACAGAGACAGGGAGACACACACACACACAATATGTGGACACACACACACACACACACACACACAACACAATATGTGGGCACACACACACACACACACACAACACACACACACACCTATATTCAAATACTGTATGCTTCATGGTACAAAAACAGACAATGAAAATGTTTCCAGACATCTACTTCAACTTCAGCTCCAACTTGAAAAAGATCTTTGAAATCAAAACAAATCAACACACACACACAAACAAACAAACACACACAACCACGCACACACGCACACCACACACACACACGACATATCATACACACACACATCCATAAACACACACAAAACACATCACACACAATATCCACACACACACAACACACACACGCACACACAACAACACAACACACACACGCGCGCGACACACACACACGCACATACACACAAACACACACACACCCATAAATACTCACACACACCACACAACACACACACACGCACACACACACATACACACACACACAAAAAAAAACCCAACAAACAAACACACACACACACACACACACACACACACACACACACACACACACAAACACACAAACAAGAAAAACAAAAACAAAAAAAAACATAACAAAACAAACACAACCCCCCCCACCCCCCCGCACACCCCCCCCACCCACCCCAACCCCCCCCCCCCCCCCCCACAGACTGACCAAATCTGGCGAGACGAATGAGTGAAGGTCCATGTCACCGACGCCGAACATGACATGACCGCTGTCCGTCAGCACGGGGCAGTAAGTCGGCGTGGTGGCGCCCTCTACCTGCTTCACTCCCCTCAAGTCCTGAAACCACCATTTTGTCATTTTTACATTGTATTGTACTGTACTGTATTGTATTCACCTTTTTTTTGTCACAACAGCCGGATTTCTCTGTGTGGAATTCGGGTGGCTCTCTCCCCCCCCCCCCCCCCCCCCCACCCCAGGGAGAGCGCGTCGCTACGCTACAGCGCCACCCCCCCCCCCAACCCCACCCCTCCCCCTACATTGTATTGCATTCATCTTTTTGTCACAACAGATTTCTCTGTGTGAAATTCGGGTGGCTCTCCCCAGGGAGAGCGCGTCGCTACACTACAGCACCACCCTTTTTTTTTTCCTGCGTGTAGTTTTCTTTGTTTTTCCTATCAAAGTGGATTTTTCTACAGAATTTGGCCAGGAACAACCCTTTTGTTGCCGTGGGTTCTTTTACGTGCGCTGGGTGCATGCTAGCACACGGGACCTCGGTTTATCGCCTCATCCGAATGACTAAGCGTCCAAACCACCACTCAAGGTCTAGTGGAGGGGGAGAAAATATCGCCGGCTGAGCCGTGATTCGAACCAGCGCGCTAAGATTCTCTCACTTCCTAGGCGGACGCGTTACCTCTTGGCCATCACTCCACACATGGGATGGAACATGGACTGGAATTGACAGGTTTTTTTTTTTTTTGTTGTTTTTTTTTACTTGTCCAAAAAAAATGTTATTCCGACAATAACTTACAGACCGCTGGAGTGTTCCGCGGCCATCTTGGATCTCTGTGTGTGTGTGTGTGTGTGTGTGTGTGTTTGTATGGGTGTATGTGTGTGTGTGTGGGTGTGTGTGTGTGTGTGTGTGGGTGGGTGGGGGGGGTGGGTGTATGTGTATTTGTGTGTGTGTGTGTGGGGGGGGGGTTGTGTGTGTGTGAGTGTGTGTGTGTGTGTCTGTGTGTGTGTGTGTGTGTGTATGTATGTGTATGTGTGTGTGTGTGAGCGTGTGTGTGTATGTGTTTGTGTGTGTGTGTGTGGCTGTGTGTATCTATGTGCGTGTGCAT